>NC_041384.1:374208809-374298366 GCF_002162155.2 Triticum dicoccoides | reverse complement strand
AGTCTTCAAGTTTGGTGAAGTCGACTCCAAGCCAGAGGAGATAGAAAATAAGGAGGAATGGGGCCTCATGGACATGGCCCAAAACGAGTCGGCCGCGGCGGTTGCTGCCCCCGTTCCCATCCCAGCTCCCATCCACGCGCCCGTGCCAGCGACCATCCCTGTAGCATCGACGGGCTGGTCGCTGAGCACTATCGCTGAGCTGGAAGCCGCGGGTGTCAGCGAGGTCTCCGCGGACCCGCACGAGCTCGTGTACATGCTAGTGCCAGCGCCCGTGCCCGTGCACCCCTCCACCCACCGTGCCCGCCGGCCCCATGCATTTGGCTGCATCCACCGTGCCCGTGCGCGCCCCTCCACCCACCGCGGTGCTGGTCCCCATGCGTTTGGTTGCACCCACCGCACCCATGCCCGTGTGCCCCCTCCCCTCAGCGCCATGGGACGCTGCCGTCGACCGCTACCTCTCAGCGTTGCCAATTGCCATCCTCTCGTGCCCCGCCCGTTGATCGCACGACGACATGATGTTTGATTTACAAGTGAAGAACATTTTGTGCTGCCTTGAAGACTTCAACAACGGCGTCCCGAAGTACGACAACGACAACGACGGCGCGTCACGCTGCCTCCGCCGCCGCCAGAAATAGTTTTTTTCGGGTTTAATACTATATCTTGAATTCTCGATCATATGAATATAAATTCGCAGTGTGACTGAATGAAAGATATGGTTTGAATGAACTTGCATTTTTCTCTCTTAATGTACAGACTTATCAAATGATTTTCTTTTGAAAAAAACGTCAACAGTTTTTAAATATAAAACACTCATCGCAAACGTTTTAGTTAGAACACCCGTATGCAAACCGACAGCTTCCCCAGGAAGCCAAGGGAAAATGTGCCGAGCAGGATTTCTGCATCCCTTCAATGCAAATGGTTGTTTTGCATGACCCGTGTGCAACCACGTACAAACAATTGGGTAAGATTTGCATATCTGTCATTTTGGGTATGTTGCCATTTCTCAAACTGGAAAGATTGACATTTGTTTATCTAGTAACATTGCCATTTGTCAACCTTGTAACACTGTGATTTGTCAAAATATGCAGCTACAAATCACTAGCACTATCTAATTTTTGCAACTAAAATCACTAGCACTGTTCATATGGACACCACTAGCAGGCGTGAGTTCATGGACGCAAATGCAAATGTACCATTGATTACATACAACAAGTCATCAACCCACAACGACAACGAGGATACACGTTGGATTATAGATCATTTCCAACAAAACATTCTAGTAAAGTTTTTCTCACACAACAAATAACAAAGCGATGAAATGAACTTAAGATCAACCACTCGTCGGTGTTGGAAATGCTTGCTTTGAACCAGAAGTGATTCTCTGGGAAGGGCCAGCTACTGTCAATCTCGAGACCAACGCAGGACTGATCATCTAGGTTGAAGCGGCCTACTATATCACGACCAGGGTAGGGAACCACCGCAATGTCCGAGGTGTAGATACAGTTGCTTCTCAGAATTGGTAGTAATGTTGTGTCAACAGCAGTTGGATCGCCTTCCACCATCATTGGATAGTTTTGTCCAAGGAAGAGCGAGTTTCCTCCAAGACTTTCAATACTGAACCAGGGAGAAGGTGTTGGTGCTAGTACACCAATATCCATCCCGAATACCCTGCAACAGATGTTGGAATAGGTCTGGAGAGTGCGGCCATACGAGACAACACCTGCTCCCTTAGTAACATCAGCAGTGCCCCGTATACAGACAAGAAGAGGTGATCCATCGGAATAAGTTGCCAAGCACCACTGAGTATATGGGTCTTGCTCGTCCTCATGCTCGTGAATAAAATTTTCAAGTATAGGTGGTGGAATGTCCACAGGACGTTGGAAACACAAGAAGGTTAATTAGTAAAGGGAAACTAGCTAACCCGCATGCATGTGGATGAAACAATTATAATTACGGTGGAAGACAAACGTACCGAAATCATGAGGATTCCATGCAAAAACAGTGCCATGAGTGGTGGCAGCAAACACAAGACCCTCGTATTGAATTGCATCACAGTACTCATCTAAGTATAGAAACTGATTTTTGAGCAATATCCATCAAGGCGTGGAAGTAAGGAAGGCAATAAGCTTGTCGAAGATAGCAACAACTTCATAGTTCATGTAATCCCAAGAGCGGTTGGGAACTCGACAAATTGCTATCTTTCGTAGACGACAGTTACCATGATCGTATTTGAACTCACGTAGACCATCTGTGTGCTCAACCTCTGGGCAATATGAGATTTTTGGATGTGGAACCCGGTGATGAGTGTACACATTCACAAGTTCCCACTCGCAGTTGTAACCAATATAAACAATCCAATCTCCATTTGCGCCTGCCCAAGCCTTGCCCTCAAGCGATGGCATCTTAACATCATACGTACCATTACCAAGCGGCATCAACTTACACAAGGCGAGGCTTCCCTCGTCCCCGCGCCAGTCAGCAGGGTCACGGCGAAGAAGATAGGGGAGATCAAACCGCTGCTGGACCCTTGGGTTCCTTGTAATGATGTTATTAGTTGAGTCGAGAATGGTCTTGAACGAACCTGCCATGCTAGCAAAGGTGATGATGACGCACCGATCAATGAGCTCCTCCACCGCGTCATCATTCAGATCGGGGCAAGAATAACGGGGTCGTTTTCGGCTTGTTCCCTCCATGGAGAAGACGATCAAACAAGGGCAGAAGGAAGCGTGAAGGCAAATGGAGGAGGGAGGAAGAGCTAGCGTGCGACAGTAGTTCCAAATTGAGAGGGAAAGGCGAAGAGTCGGTGGACGGTTGCCACGATACACGAAGAGGCGCCTGGGGAGCAAACGGTTGCCACGGAGGTCACACACTGACGACAAGGGCTGAGCGAACCGCATGCAATCCCATTGCACAACACACACGTCTTGTTAAGTTGAACCATTTTTGTACTCTTGTGTCAACGCAAACAGTTCATCCGAGTGAACCACATGCCATATATCCCACACACCTTGATCTGGGTGACCGTTTCTTTTGTGTTGCCTAATCAGAAACAGTTCATCCGAGTGAACCGTATGCTGTGTATCGCACACGCCATCATCTGGCTGCCCATTTCTTTTGTTCCTCCTCATCGCAAATAGTTAATTGAACTTAACCGTATGCCCTTCATCGCACACGCAACTAAAACCTGAATCGTGTTTGATGCATCCGTCATCGCAAACGTTTTATACATTTCTGACGGTTTTCATACAGCACCGTTTGCGATTATGGCATCACACATCGTTTCTCGAAGGGTCTCTGATTGTAGTGTCGTGTTAGCAGCATCCTGTAGTAGTGAAACCACAGTTCATAACGTGTCGTCTCAATGGATTTCGATGGTGCCTTATTTAACGTGAATGCAGCCGTCTCTAAAGCATAACCCCAAAATGATAGCAGTAAATCAGTAAGAGACATCATAGATCGCACCATATCTAATAAAGTGCGGGTACAATGTTCGGACACACCATTACGCCATGGTGTTCCAGGTGGTGTGAGTTGCATAACTATTCCGCATTGTTTCAAATGAAGACCAAACTCATAACTCAAATATTCACCTCCACGATCAGATCGTAGAAACTTAATTTTCTTGTTACGATGATTTTCCACTTCACTATGAAATTCTTTGAACTTTTCAAATGCTTCAGACTTATGTTTCATTAAGTAGATATACCCATATCTGCTCAAATCATCTATGAAGGTCAGAAAAATAACGATACCCGCCACGAGCATCAACACTCATTGGACCGCATACATTAGTATGTATTATTTCCAATAAGTCTGTTGCTCGTTCCAGTGTTCCAGAGAACGGAGTCTTAGTCATCTTGCCCATGAGGCATGGTTCGCAAGCATCAACTGATTCATAATCAATTGATTCCAAAAGTCCATCAGCATGGCATATGACCTAAATGGTAGTGCCACAAATAAGTTGCACTATCATTATTAAACTTATATCTTTTAGCTTCAATACTATGAATATGTGTATCACTACTATCGAGATTTAGTAAAAATAGACTACGCATCAAGGGTGCATGACCATAAAAGATATTACTCATATAAATAGAACAACCATTATTCTCTGATTTAAATGAATAACCATCTCACATCAAACAAGATCCAGATATAATGTTCATGCTTAATGCTGGCACCAAATAAAAATTATTCAGGTCTAATACTAATCCCGAAGGTAGATTTAGAGGTAGCGTGCCGACGGCGATCACATCAACTTTGGAACCATTTCCCACGTGCATCGTCACCTCGTCCTTAGCCAATCTTTGCTTAATCCGTAGCCCCTGTTTCGAGTTGCAAATATTAGCAACAGAACCAGTATCAAATACCCAGGCGCTACTACGAGCATTAGTAAGGTACACATCAATAACATGTATATCAAATATACCTTTCACTTTTCCATCCTTCTTCTCCGCCAAATAAATGGGGCAGTTCCGCTTCCAGTGACCAGTCCCTTTGTAGTAGAAGCACTCAGTGTCTGGCTTAGGTCCAGACTTGGGCTTCTTCACTTGAGCAGCAACTTGCTTGTCGTTCTTCTTGAAGTTACCCTTCTTCCCTTTACCCTTTTTCTTGAAACTGGTGGTCTTGTTGACCATCAACACTTTATGTTCCTTCTTGATTTCTACCTCCATAGCCTTTAGCATTGCGAAGAGCTCAGGAATCGTCTTATCCATCCCTTGCATATTATAGTTCATCATGAAGCTCTTGTAGCTTGGTGGCAGTGATTTAAGAACTTTGTCAATGACACTATCATCAGGAAGATTAACTCCTAGTTGAGTCAAGTGGTTGTGGGACCCAGAAATTCTGAGTAGATGTTCACTGACAGAACTATTCTCCTCCATTTTGTAGCTATAGAACTTATTGGAGACTTCATATATCTCAATTCGGGTATTTTCTTGAAATATTAACTTCAACTCCTAGAACATCTCGTATGCTCCAAGATGTTCAAAACATCGTTAAGTCCCGGTCCTAAGCCATAAAGCATGGCACACTGAACTATTGAGTAGTCATCAGCTTTGCTCTGCTAGACGTTCATAACATCTAGTGTTGCTCCTGCAGCGGGTTTGTCACCTAGCGGTGCTTCTAGGACATAATTCTTCTGTGCAGCAATGAGGATAATCCTCAAGTTACGGACCCAGTCCGTGTAATTTCTACCATCATCTTTCAACTTAGCTTTCTCTAGGAACGCATTAAAATTCAATGGAACACGGCACGGGTCATCTATCTACAACAACATAGACATGCAAAATACTATCAGGTACTAAGTTCATGATAAATTAAAGTTCAATTAATCATATTACTTAAGAACTCCAACTTAGATAGACATCCCTCTAATCATCTAAGTGATCATGTGATCCACATCAACTAAACCATGTCCGATCATCACGTGAGATGGAGTAGTTTTAAATGATGAACATCACTATGTTGATCATATCTACTATATGATTCACGCTCAACCTTTTGGTCTCAGTGTTCTGAGGTCATATCTGCAAATGCTAGGCTTGTCAAGTTTAACCCGAGTATTCTACATGTGCAAAACTGGCTTGCACCCGTTGTATGTGAATGTAGAGCTTATCATACCCGATCATCACGTGGTGTCTCGGCACGACAACCTGTAGCAATGGTGCATACTCAGGGAGAACACTTATACCTTGAAATTTAGTGAGAGATCATCTTATAATGCTTCCGCCGAACTAAGCAAAATTAGATGCATAAAGGATAAACATCACATGCAATCAATATAAGTGATATGATATGGCCATCATCATCTTGTGCCTTCAATCTCCAACTCCAAAGCACCATCATGATCACCATCGTCACCGGCTTGACACCTTGATCTCCATCGAAGCATCATTGTCGTCTCGCCAACTATTGCTTCTACGACTATCGCTACCGCTTCGTGATAATGTAAAGCAATTACATGGCGATTGCATTTCATACAATAAAGCGACAACCGTATGGCTCCTGCCAGTTGCCGATAACTCTGTTACAAAACATGATCATCTCATACAATAAAATTTAGCATCATGTCTTGACCATATCACATCACAACATGCCCTGCAAAAACAAGTTAGACGTCCTCTACTTGGTTGTTGCAAGTTTTACATGGCTGCTACGGGCTGAGAAATAACCATTCTTACCTACGCATCAAAAAAACCACAACGCGGTATAGTAATTGCTTTTTGATCTTTAGAAACAACACTGTTCATTGAATCCGATTCAACTAAAGTTGGAGAAACTGACACCCACTAGCCACATGTGTGCGAAGCATCTCAGTAGAACCAGGCTCGCGTAAGCATACACGTAATGTCGGTCTGAGCCGCTTCATCCAACAATACCGCTGAATAAAGAATCAACTAGTGACACAAGTAATATGTATATACCCACGCCCACAACTCCTTTGTGTTCTACCCGTGCATATAACATCTATGCTTAGACCTAGATCAGATGCCACTATTGGGGAACACGGTAATTTCAAAAAATTCGTACGCACACGCAAGATCCATCTAGGTGATGCATAGCAACGAGAGGGGAGAGTGTTGTCCATGTACCCTCGTAGACCGTAAGAGGAAGCGTCATGACAACGCGGTTTATGTAGTCGTACGCCTTCACGATCCGACCGATCGTAGCGCCGAAGGTACGACACCTCTGCAATCTGCACACGTTCAGCTCGGTGACGTCCCATGAACTCTAGATCCAGCTGAGGTCGAGGGAGAGTTTCGTCAGCACGACGGCATGATGACGGTGCTGATGAAGTTACCAACACATGGCTTCGCCTAAGCTCTACAATGATATGATCGAGGTGGAAATTTGTGGAGGGGGGCACCGCACACGGCTAAAACAATCAACTTGTGTGTCAATGGGGTGCCCCCCTCCCCCGTATATAAAGGAGTGGAGGAGGGGGAGGGCCGGCCCCCTCATGGCGCACCCAAGGGGGGAGTCCCATTCCCGGTGGGAGTAGGATTCCCCCTTCCCTTGTTGGAGTAGGTGAGAAAGGAAGGGGAGAGAGAGGGAAGGAAGGGGGGAGGCCCCCACCCAATTAGGATTGGGCTTGGGGGGCGCGCCCTACACTTTGGCCTCCTCCTCCTCTCTCCCACTAAGGCCCAATAAGGCCCATACACTCCCCGGGGGTTTCCGGTAACCCCCTCGGTACTTTGGTAAATGCCCGAACTTACCCGCAACCATTCCGATGTCCAAACATAGCCTTCCAACATATCGATCTTTATGTCTCGACCATTTCGAGACACCTCGTCATGTCCGTGATCATAACCTAGACTCCAAACTACCTTCGGTTCATCAAAACACATAAACTCATAATACCGATCATCACCTAACGTTAAGCGTGCGGACCCTACGGGTCCAAGAATTATGTAGACATGACCGAGACTCACTACCGGTCAATAACCAATAGCAGAACCTGGATGCTCATATTGGTTCCTACATATTCTACGAAGATCTTTATCGGTCAAACTGCACAACAACATACGTTGTTCCCTTTGTCATCGGTATGTTACTTGCCCAAGATTCGATCATCGGTACCTCAATACCTAGTTCAATCTCGTTACCGGCAAGTCTCTTTACTCGTTCCGTAATGCAACATCATGTAACTAACTCATTAGTCACATTGCTTGCAAGGCTTATTGTGATGTGCATTGCCGAGAGGGCCCAGAGATACCTCTCCGATAAATGGAGTGACAAATCCTAATCTCGATCTATGCCAACTCAACAAACACCATCGGAGACACCTGTAGAGTATCTTTATAGTCACCCAGTTATGTTGTGACATTTGATAGCACACTAAGTGTTCCTCCGGTATTCGGGAGTTGCATAATCTCATAGTCATAGGAACATTTATAAGTTATGGAGAAAGCAACATCAATAAACTAAACGATCATCGTGCTAAGCTACGGGTCAAGTCAATCACATCATTCTCTAATGATGTGATCCCATTCATCAAATGACAACTCTTGTCCATGGCTAGGAAAAACCATATTTGATTAACGAGCTAGTCAAGTAGATGCATACTAGTGACACTCTGTTTGTTTATGTATTCACACATGTACTAAGTTTCCTATTAATTCAATTCTAGCATGAATAATAAACATTTATCGTGATATAAGGAAATATAAATAACAACTTTATTATTGCCTCTAGGGCATATTTCCTTCACTTCGTAGAATATGTAGGAACGAATATGAGCATCCAGGTTCCGCTATTGGTTATTGACCGGAGATGTGTCTCGGTCATGTCTACATAGTTCTCGAACCCGTAGTGTAACTCCCCGAGACCGTTGCGCTAGGTGTCTTCCAGTTATTCGCTATCTTTGCCACGTCATTTGCTTGCGTGTTGCATTTTTCCATGTCATCATGTGCATTACATCATCATGTTTTCAAAACTTGCATCCGTATAGGTTCAACCAATTCTCTCTGTTGTCCGTTTTGAGCCCAGACACACTCACACGCGCCCGCGGCACGTTCGAGATAGTATTTTATAAGTAGGCGGAAAATGTTCTCGGAATGGGATGAAAGTTGGCGTGCGGTCTTACTATAGGGTAGGTAGACTTCCTGTCAACTTTCATCACATTCGGAGATTATTTGATGCCCCAATGGATAACTATTGCGACAATATAGTCGGTCAAATCATTGGACGTTTTCGATCTCCAAAAAATGTTGCCGGGCCTCACTTCTTCCCCCTCTTCTCAGCCCAACCCCCTCTACACAGTCCATCTAGCCCACCTACCTACCCCTCTGCTTCAGACTGTCTGATGGTGATCGAACGGCTTCGAAACGGAGCTAATCCCCCCTAACCAAGCCCCCTTGCCTATAAATAGCCACTTCCCCCTTCCATTTCTGGAAAACCTAGCCCCTCCTCGAAATCCGCGCCACGCGAGCCTCCTCCCACCTCCTCCTCATTTTCCGCACCGGCCTAACCGCCGCCGCCACTTGGCGCTACCCCTGCGGGCGAGCCACCAACTGAACCCCCATCGCCGCCTAAGGCCAGTGGCAGCGCGGCACGTGCCCCTGCCAGCACCTCCCTCCTCCCACCTCGGGCCGGCCCTGCCAGGCCCATCTGCGGCCTGCCAAGCCCATCCGAGCCCGAGGCGCTCACTCACGCCGCCATCTCCGATCTGGATCGGGAGAGCGACGAGCTCCTCCCATCCGACCGCGCCTCCTCGTGCCCACCTCGACCCCCCCCCACCGGACCCCGCTGTCAACCGTCATCCCCGTCGCCTCGCCGGAGTCGCTGTTGGCGACCACCACCAGCAGCAGGCTAACCCCTCCCCTCTCTTGCTTCCTTCCCTTTCCCCCGTTCTCTCTCTCTAACCGTCACTGTCGTCTGCCTACTGCAGCTTGGACCGTCAGGGATGCTCGCGCCGCCTCCCGGAGTGCCCTCTGCCTCCCCATTCCCGGATCTGTCGCCACCACTGTCACTGTTGGCCGCTAACGCCGCCATGGCCTCGTCCCTGTCGGGATCGAGGGCGACGAGCTTCGCGCCCGCTCGTGTTGACTCCCGCATGGAACAGCCTTCTCTCCGCCAGGCCCAGAGCCGAAGGAAATATGCCCTAGAGGCAATAATAAAGTTATTATTTATTTCCTTATATCATGATAAATGTTTATTATTCATGCTAGAATTGCATTAACCGGAAACATAATACATGTGTGAATACATAAACAAACAGAGTGTCACTAGTATGCCTCTACTTGACTAGCTCGTTGATCAAAGATGGTTATGTTTCCTAACCATAGACATGAGTTGTCATTTGATTAATGGGATCACAACATTAGGAGAATGATGTGATTGACTTGACCCATTCCGTTAGCTTAGCACTTGATCGTTTAGTTTGTTGCTATTGCTTTCTTCATGACTTATACATGTTCCTATGACTATGAGATTATGCAACTCCCGTTTAACTGAGGAACACTTTGTGTGCTGCCAAACGTCACAACATAACTGGGTGATTATAAAGGTGCTCTACAGGTGTCTCCGAAGGTACTTGTTGGGTTGGCGTATTTCGAGATTAGGATTTGTCACTCCGATTGTCGGAGAGGTATCTCTGGGCCCTCTCGGTAATGCACATCACCTAAAGCCTTGCAAGCATTGCAACTAATGAGTTAGTTGCAAGATGATGTATTACGGAACGAGTACAGAGACTTGCCAGTAACGAGATTGAAATAGGTATTGAGATACCGACGATCGAATCTTGGGCAAGTAACATACCGATGACAAAGGGAACAACGTATGTTGTTATGCGGTTTGACCGATAAAGATCTTCGTAGAATATGTGGGAGCCAATATGAGCATCCAGGTTCCGCTATTGGTTATTGACCGGAGACGTGTCTCGGTCATGTCTACATTGTTCTCGAACCCGTAGGGTCCGCACGCTTAAGGTTTCGATGACAGTTATATTATGAGTTTATGAGTTTTGATGTACCAAAGGAGTTCGGAGTCCCGGATGAGATCGGGGACATGACGAGGAGTCTCCAAATGGTCGAGACGTAAAGATCGATATATTGGACGACTATATTCGGACATCGGAAAGGTTCCGAGTGATTCGGGTATTTTTCGGAGTACCGGCGGGTTACGGGAATTCGCCGGGGAGTATATGGGCCTTATTGGGCCATACGGGAATAGAGGAGAGAGGCCAAAAGGAAGGAGGCACGCGCCCCCCTCTGGTCCGAATAGGACAAGGGGTGCAGCCCCCTTTTCCTTGTTCCTCTCCCCCTCTTTCCTTCTCTCCTACTCCAACAAGGGAAGGAGGGGTCCTACTCCCGGTGGGAGTAGGACTCCCCCTTGGCGCGCCCTCCTCCTAGGCCGGCCGCCTCCCCCTTGATCCTTTATATACGGGGGCAGGGGGCACCCCATAGACACAACAATTGATCTCTTGATCTCTTAGCCGTGCGCGGTGCCCCCCTCCACCATAATCCACCTCGGTCATATCGTAGCGGTGCTTAGGCGAAGCCCTGTATCGGTAGCACATCATCATCGTCATCACGCTGTCGTGCTGACAAAACTCTCCCTCAACACTTGGCTGGATCGGAGTTCGAGGGACGTCATCGAGTTGAACATGTGTAGAACTCGGAGGTGCCGTGCGTTCGGTACTTGATCGGTCGGATCGTGAAGACGTACGACTACATCAACCGCGTTGTGCTAACGCTTCCGCTTTCGGTCTACGAGGGTATGTGGACAACACTCTCCCCTCTTGTTGCTATGCATCACCATGATCTTGCGTGTGTGTAGGAATTTTTTTGAAATTACTACGTTCCCCAACAGTGGCATCCGAGCCTGGTTTTATGCGTTGATGTTATTTGCACGAGTAGAGCACAAGTGAGTTGTGGGCGATATAAGTCATACTGCTTACCAGCATGTCATACTTTGGTTCGGCGGTATTGTTGGATGAAGCGGCCCGGACCGACATTATGCGTACGCTTACGCGAGACTGGTTCTACCGACGTGCTTTGCACACAGATGGCTGGCGGGTGTTAGTTTCTCCAACTTTAGTTGAACCGAGTGTGGCTACGCCCGGTCCTTGCGAAGGTTAAAACAACACCAACTTGACAAACTATCGTTGTGGTTTTGATGCGTAGGTAAGAACGGTTCTTGCTAAGCCCGTAGCAGCCACGTAAAACTTGCGACAACAAAGTAGAGGACGTCTAACTTGTTTTTGCAGGGCATGTTGTGATGTGATATGGTCAAGACATGATGCTAAATTTTATTGTATGAGATGATCATGTTTTGTAACCAAGTTATCGGCAACTGGCAGGAGCCATATGGTTGTCGCTTTATTGTATGCAATGCAATCACCCTTTAATGCTTTACTTTATCACTAAGCGGTAGCAATAGTCGTAGAAGCATAAGATTGGCGAGACGACAACGATGCTACGATGGAGATCAAGGTGTCGCGCCGGTGACGATGGTGATCATAACGGTGCTTCGGAGATGGAGATCACAAGCACAAGATGATGATGGCCATATCATATCACTTATATTGATTGCATGTGATGTTTATCTTTTATGCATCTTATCTTGCTTTGATTGATGGTAGCATTATAAGATGATCTCTCACTAAATTGCAAGATAAAAGTGTTCTCCCTGAGTATGCACCATTGCCAAAGTTCGTCGTGCCGAGACACCACGTGATGATCGGGTGTGATAAGCTCTACGTCCATCTACAACGGGTGCAAGCCAGTTTTGCACATGCAGAATACTCAGGTTAAACTTGACGAGCCTAGCATATGCAGATATGGCCTCGGAACACTGAGACCGAAAGGTCGAGCGTGAATCATATAGTAGATATGATCAACATATTGATGTTCACCAGTGAAAGCTACTCCATTTCACGTGATGATCAGTTATGGTTTAGTTCATTTGGATCACGTGATCACTTAGAAGATTAGAGGGATGTCTTTCTAAGTGGGAGTTCTTAAGTAATATGATTAATTGAACTTAAATTTATCATGAACTTAGTCCTGGTAGTATTAGCATATCTATGTTGTAGATCAATAGCTCACGTTTAGCTCCCCTGTTTTATTTTTGATATGTTCCTAGAGATAACTAAGTTGAAATATGTTAGTAGCAATGATGCGGATTGGATCCTTGATCTGAGGTTTATCCTCATTGCTGCACAGAAGAATTATGTCCTTGATGCACCGCTAGGTGACAGACCTATTGCAGGAGTAGATGCAGACGTCATGAACGTTTGGCTAGCTCAATATGATGACTACTTGATAGTTTAGTGCACCATGCTTAACAGCTTAGAATCGGGACTTCAAAGACGTTTTGAACGTCATGGATCATATGGATGTTCCAGGAGTTGAAGTTAATATTTCAAGCAAATACCCGAGTTGAGAGATATGAAGTCTCCAACAAGTTTTATAGCTAAAAGATGGAGGAGAATAGCTCAAGCAGTGAGCATGTGTTCAGATTGTCTGGGTACTACAATCGCTTGAATCAAGTGGGAGTTAATCTTCTAGATAAAATAGTGATTGACAGAATTCTCTAGTCACCATCACCAAGTTAGTAGAACTTCGTGATGAACTATAGTATGCAAGGGATGACGAAAACGATTCCCGAGCTTTTCATGATGATGAAATCGATGAAGGTAGAAATCAAGAAAGAGCATCAAGTGTTGATGGTTAACAAGACCACTAGTTTCAAAAAAAAGGGCAAAGGGAAAGAAATGGAACTTCAAGAAGAACGGCAAGCAAATTGCTGCTCAAGTGAAGAAGCCCAAGTCTGGACCTAAGCCTGAGACTAAGTGCTTCTACTGCAAAGGGACTGGTCACTAAAAATGGAACTGCCCCAAGTATTTAGCGGATAAGAAGGATGGCAAAGTGAACAATGCTATATTTGATATACATGTAATTGATGTGTACTTTACTAGTGTTTATAGCAACCCCTCGGTATTTGATACTGGTTCAGTTGCTAAGAGTAGTAACTCAAAACAGGAGTTGCAGAATGAACAGAGACTAGTTAAGGGTGAAGTGACAATGTGTGATGGAAGTGGTTCCAAGATTGATATGATCATCATCCTACACTCCCTATACTCTCGGGATTAGTGTTAAACCTAAATAAATGTTATTTGGTGTTTGCGTTGAGCATGAATATGATTTGATCATGTTTATTGCAAAACAGTTATTCATTTAAGTTAGAGAATAATTGTTGTTCTGTTTACATGAATAAAACCTTATATGGTCATACACCCAATGAAAATGGTTCGTTGGATCTCGATCGTAGTGAAACACATATTCATAATATTGAAGCCAAAAGATGCAAAGTTAATAATGATAGTGCAACTCATTTGCGGCACTGCCGTTTAGGTCATATTGGTGTAAAGCACATGAAGGAACTCCATGCTGATGGGCTTTTGGAATCACTTGAATATGAATCACTTGATGCTTGCGAACCATGCCTCATGGGCAAGATGACTAAGACTCCGTTCTCCAGAACAATGGAGTGAGCAACTGACTTGTTGGAAATAATACATACTGATGTATGCGGTCCGATGAGTGTTAAGGCTCACGGCAAGTATCGTTATTTTCTGACCTTCACAGATGATTTGAGTAGATATGGGTATATCTACTTAATGAAACACAAGTCTAAAACATTTGAAAAGTTCAAAGAATTTCAGAGTGAAGTGGAGAATCATCATAACAAGAAAATAAAAGTTTCTATGATATGACCGCAGAGGTAAAATATTTGAGTTAAGAGTTTGGCCTTCAGTTAAAACAATGTGAAATAGTTTCACTACTCACGCCACCTGGAACACCACAGTGTAATGGTGTGTCCGAACGTCATAACCGTACTATTATTGGATATGGTGCAATCTATGATGTTTCTTACCGATTAATCACTATAGTTTTGGGGTTATGTATTAGAGACAGCTGCATTCACGTTAAAAAGGGCACCATATAACTCCGTTGAGGCGACACCGTATGAACTGTGGTTTGGCAAGAAACCAAAGTTGTCGTTTCTTAAAGTTTGAGGTTGCAATGCTTATGTGGAAAAGTTTCAACCTGATAAGCTCAAACCCAAATCGGAGAAGTGCGTCTTCATAGGATACCCAAAAGAAAATGTTGGGTACACCTTCTATCACAGATCCAAAATCAAGTTATTCATTGTTGAGAATGGATCCTTTCTAGAGAAGGAGTTTCTCTCGAAAGAAGTGAGTGGGAGGAAAGTAGAACTTGATGAGGTAACTGTACCTGCTCCCTTATTGGAAAGTAGTTCATCACAGAAATCTATTTCTGTGACGCCTACACCAATTAGTGAGGAAGCTAATGATGATGATCATGTAACTTCAGATCAAGTTACTACCGAACCACGTAGGTAAACCAGAGTGAGATCCGCACCAGAGTCGTATGGTAATCATGTTCTGGAGGTCATGTTACTTGACCATGACGAACCTACGAACTATGAGGAAGCGATGATTAGCCCAGATTCCATGAAATGGCTTGAGGCCATGAAATCTGAGATGAGATCCATATATAAGAACAAAGTATGGACTTTGATTGACTTGCCCAAAGATCGGCGAGCCATTGAGATTAAATGGATTTTCAAGAGGGAGACAGACATTGATAGTAGTGTTACTATCTACAAAGCTAGAATTGTTGCAAAAGGTTTTCGACAAGTTCAAGGTGTTGACTACGATGAGAGTTTCTCACTCGTATCTATGCTTAAGTCTGTCCGAATCATGTTAGCAATTGCCACATTTTATGAAATCTGGCAAATGGATAAACAAAACTGCATTCCTTAATGGATTTATTAAAGAAAAGTTCTATATGATGCAACCAGAAGGTTTTGTCAATCCTAAAGGTGCTAACAAAATATGCAAGCTCCAGCGATCCATCTATGTACTGGTGCAAGCATCTCGGAGTTGGAATATACGCTTTGATAAGTTGATCAAAGCATATAGTTTTATACTGACTTGCGCTGAAGCATGTATTTACAAGAAAGTGAGTGGAAGCACTACAACATTTCTGATAAGTATATGTGAATGACATATTGTTGATCAGAGATAATGTAGAATTATTCTGCAAAGCATAAAGGAATGTTTGAAAGGAGTTTTTTCAAAGAAAGACCTAGGTGAAGCTGCTTAAATATTGAGCATCAAGATCTATAGAGATGGATCAAGACCCTTGATAAGTTTTTTAATGATTACATACCTTGACAAGATTTTGAAGTATTTCAAAATGGAACAGTCAAAGAAGGAGTTCTTGCGTGTGTTACAAGGTGTGAAGTTGAGTAAGACTCAAAACCCGACCATGGCAGAAGATAGAGAGAGAATGAAAGTCATTCCCTATGCCTCAGCCATAGGTTCTATATAGTATGCCATGATGTGTACCAGACCTATTGTATACCCTGCCCTGAGTTTGGCAAGGGAGTACAATAGTGATCTAGGAGTAGATCACTAGACATTGGTCAAAATTATCCTTAGTGGAATAAGGATATGTTTCTCGATTATGGAGGTGACAAAAAGGTTCATCGTAAAGGGTTACGTCGATGCAAATTTTGACACTGATCCAGATGACTCTAAATCTCAATCTGGATACATATTGAAAGTGGGAGCAATTAGCTAGAGTAGCTCCGTGCAGAGCATTATTGACATAGAAATTTGCAAAATACTTACGGATCTGAATGTGGCAGACCCATTGACTAAACTTCTCTCACAAGTAAAACATGATCACACCTTAGTACTCTTTGGGTGTTAATCACATAGCAATGTGAACTAGATTATTGACTCTAGTAAACCCTTTGGGTGTTGGTCACATGTCGATGTGAACTATGGGTGTTAATCACATGGTGATGTGAACTATTCGTATTAAATCACATGGCGATGTGAACTAGATTATTGACTCTAGTGCAAGTGGGAGACTGAAGGAAATATGCCCTAAAGGCAATAATAAAGTTATTATTTATTTCCTTATATCATGATAAATGTTTATTATTCATGCTAGAATTGTATTAACCGGAAACATAATACATGTGTGAATACATAGACAAACAGAGTGTCACTAGTATGCCTCTACTTGACTAGCTCGTTGATCAAAGATGGTTATGTTTCCTAACCATAGACATGAGTTGTCATTTGATTAACGGGATCACATCATTAGGAGAATGATGTGATTGACTTGACCCATTCCGTTAGCTTAGCACTTGATCGTTTAGTTTGTTGCTATTGCTTTCTTCATGACTTATACATGTTCCTATGACTATGATATTATGCAACTCCCGTTTACCAGAGGAACACTTTGTGTGCTACCAAACATCACACCGTAACTGGGTGATTATAAAGGTGCTCTGCAGGTGTCTCCGAAGGTACTTGTTGGGTTGGCGTATTTCGAGATTAGGATTTGTCACTCCGATTGTCGGAGAGGTATCTCTGGGCCCTCTCAGTAATGCACATCACCTAAAGCCTTGCAAGCATTGCAACTAATGAGTTACTTGCGAGATGATGTATTACGGAACGAGTAAAGAGACTTGCCGGTAACGAGATTGAACTAGGTATTGAGATACCGACGATCGAATCTCGGGCAAGTAACATACCGATGACAAAGGGAACAACGTATGTTGTTATGCGGTTTGACCGATAAAGATCTTCGTAGAATATGTGGGAGCCAATATGAGCATCCAGGTTCCGCTATTGGTTATTGACCGGAGACCTGTCTCGGTCATGTCTACATTGTTCTCGAACCCGTAGGGTCCGCACGCTTAAGGTTTCGATGACAGTTATATTATCAGTTTATGAGTTTTGATGTACCAAAGGAGTTCGGAGTCCCGGATGAGATCGGGGACATGACGAGGAGTCTCGAAATGGTCGAGACATAAAGATCGATATATTGGACGACTATATTTGGACATCGGAAAGGTTCCGAGTGATTCGGGTATTTTTCGGAGTACCGGAGAGTTACGGGAATTCGCCGGGGAGTATATGGGCCTTATTGGGCCATACGGGAATAGATGAGAGAGGCCAAAAGGAAGGAGGCGCGCGCCCCCCCTCTGGTCCGAATTGGACAAGAGGTGCAGCCCCCTTTTCCTTGTTCCTCTCCCCCTCTTTCCTTCTCTCCTACTCCAACAAGGGAAGGAGGAGTCCTACTCCCGGTGGGAGTAGGACTCCCCCCTTGGCGCGCCCTCCTCCTAGGCCGGCGGCCTCCCCCCTTGCTCCTTTATATACGGGGGCAGGGGGCACCCCATAGACACAACAATTGATCTCTTGATATCTTAGCCGTGTGCGGTGCCCCCCTCCACCATAATCCACCTCGGTCATATCGTAGCGGTGCTTAGGCGAAGCCCTGCGTCGGTAGAACATCATCATCATCACCATGCCGTCGTGCTGACGAAACTCTCCCTCAACACTCGGTTGGATCGGAGTTCGAGGGATGTCATCGAGTTGAACATGTGCAGAACTCGGAGGTGCCGTGCGTTCGGTACTTGATCGGTCGGATCGTGAAGACGTACGACTACATCAATTGTTTTGTGCTAACACTTCCGCTTTCGGTCTACAAGGGTACGTGGACAACACTCTCCCCTCTCGTTGCTATGCATCACCATGATCTTGCGTGTGCGTAGGAATTTTTTTGAAATTACTACGTTCCCCAACAAGAGCCGCCTCCATCGGCCCGACCCAGCATCGACAGGCCCTTGGGCCCGAGGTGACACGCCACCAAAGCCATCCGTGTGCAGCGCGTGCAGTAGCTGGCCCAATTTTAGCAGTTTCGGCCCATAGACATTTTTTTCCACATATGCGATTTTAGCAATTTTCCCAGGATTTGTTGTTTTATAGAAAAACCCTCATACTTCATGCATTTAATATCTCCACAACCGCGCATCGGTTTAAAATGTTTTAAATATGGAAATGCTTAGAATTTTGTCTAGTTTCATAATTTCCAACTTTCATCCATGTTTAAAATGTTGTTTGTTTATTTTTGCATAAATGGCATGTTAAATTGGCTTAATTCATTACTAAATAATTGTAACTCGAAATTTAATAAACTTTATATGCATCTTGTCTAGAAAAATGCATAGTTTAACATGGTGGCATTACTTTGCATGTTTAATAACTCTAAAATTGTGTTTACGGCAGAAAAGTACCATATCCAAAGTATGCACATGGGGATTTTCCGGAATTGTTGGTTGTTGTTTCCGGCCTCATTTAAACTTGCCTAAATAGTTAGCTTACTTATGCTTCACCTCTTGCCATGTTTAACAACATTTAATATTGTTGAGTACATAACCGAGAGAGAACTAAATAAGTCATGTGGTGTTTCGTCAATATGCAAGTCATTGCATATTGAGCTCCACTTAACTTGTAGTATTGTTTGTTGCACTTTGCCTTGCCATGCCATGCCTCTTTATACCGGACATGCATCATACTTGATTGTGCATCATGCCATGTTTATGCTTGTTAGTTTACCATGTTGTTTGCTTCTTTCCGGTGTTGCTTCTTTGTGTTAGTTCCGATAACGTTGCGTTTGTGAGGATCCATTCGACTATGTTGGTTCGTCTACTTCATGGACTCGTTCTTCTTCCTAGCGCGAGTTCAGGCAAGATGACCATACCTTCGATATCACTTCTATCTTTGCTTGCTAGTTATTTGCTCTACCGCTATGTAGCGCTATCTATCACTTGCTTATCATGCCTCCCATATTGCCATGTCAAGCCTCTAACCCACCTTCCTAGCAAACCGTTGTTTGGCTATATTACCGCTTTTGCTCAGCCCCTCTTATAGCATTGTTAGTTGCAGGTGAAGTTGAAGTTTGCTCCAAGTTGGAACATGTTTATGTTAGGATATCACAATATCTCTTATCTTAATTAATGCATCTATATACTTGGTAAAGGGTGGAAGGCTCGGCCTTATGCCTGGTGTTTTGTTCCACTCTTGCCGCCTTAGTTTCCGTCATACCGGTGTTATGTTCCTTGATTTTGCATTTCTTACGCGGTTGGGGTTATGGGACCCCCTTGACAGTTTGCTTTGAATGAAACTCCTCCAGCAAGGCCCAACCTTGGTTTTACATTTGACAACCTAAGCCTTTTCCCTTGGGTTCTGCAGACCCGAGGGTCATCTTTATTTTAACCCCCCTGGGCCAGTGCTCCTCTGAGTGTTGGTCCAAACTAGTTCCCTTTGCAGCGCCACCTCGGGGAAACTTGAGGGCTGGTTTTAGTTGTACGGATTGCTCATCCGGTGTGCCCTGAGAACGAGATATGTGCAGCTCCTATCGGAATTTGTCGGCACAGTCGGGTGGTCTTGCTGGTCTTGTTTTACCATTGTCGAAATGTCTTATAACCGGGATTCCGAGACTGATCGGGTCTTTCCAGGAGAAGGAATACCCTTCGTTGATTGTGAGAACTTGTGATGGGCTAAATTGGGACACTCCTGCAGGGTATAAACTTTCGAGAGCCGTGCACGCGGTTATGTGGCAGATGGGATTTTTTTAATATCCGGTTGTAGAGAACTTGACACTTTACTTAATTAAAATGAATAAACCGCGTGTGTAGCCGTGATGGTCTCTTTTCAGCGGAGTCTGGGAAGTGAACATGGTCTTGTGTTATGCTTGAATGTAAGTAGTTTCAGGATCACTTCTTGATCACTTGTAGCTTCACGACCGTTGCGTAGCTTCTCATCTTACTCTCACTTGCGTATTTTAGCCACCATATTTGCTTAGTGCTGGCTGCAGCTCCACCTCATTACCTTATCCTACCCATAATCTTAAATAGTCTTGATCTCGCGGGTGTGAGATTGCTGAGTCCTCGTGACTCACGGCTACTTCCAAACAGTTGCAGGTGCCGATGTTACCAGTGTAGGTGATGCTACCGAACTCAAGTGGGAGTTGGACGAGGACCTTGGTCGTTACTATGTTTCATTTCCTGATGATCGGTAGTGGAGCCCAGTTGGGACGATCGGGGATCTAGCATTTGGGGTTGTCTTGTTTTATTTTGGTTCCGTAGTCGGACCTTGATTGTATTATAGATGATGTATGTTTAAACTTGTTATTTGTGTGAAGTGGCGATTGTAAGCCAACTCCTTATCCCTTTCTTATTCTGTACATGGGATTATGTGAAGATTACCCCTCTTGCGACAAAACCACGATTCGGTTATGCCTCTAAGTCGTGCCTCGACACGTGGGAGATATAGCCACATCGTGGGCGTTACAAGTTGGTAATCAGAGCCATCCCCGACTTAGGAGCCCCCTGCTTGATTGAATCACTGACTTTGTCGAGTCTAGAAGAAATATGTTTTGAGTCTTAGGATTATATATATATATATATATATATATATATATATATATATATATATATATATATATATATATATCGGAGAGTAGGATTCTTTTACTCCTTAGTCCCTTCGTCACTCTGGTGAGGCCTCCTAACGTAGATGTTTTGACTTAACTCTCGTCAAATTTCATGAAATGTTTTTAGGATCACGCTGGTATCTTGGAATCGTTCTGATATTCTTGTGACGAGAACATTGTTCTTGGTGCCTCCTGACATTTAGGGGTTATGACAATGTCCCGGGGAGTTGAGCTCTGAGGTGTTGTCATCACAATTTTATCGTTGTAGTTCTGGAATACCTGAGTTCGCCGACATTGAAAATCTATTTTATGCAGTTGTTGGTGAGATAACCTCAACGCCACCTAGTACTGGGGAGGGAGTTAGGGAGTATTGCCATAACTCATATAACGGATGCTTTTCGAAGGTTGAGGTACAGGATTTCCGGAGTTTTCTTGGTTATGTGTTGACGGATGGATACAGTTGGAGCGTAGGGCTTGCTAGTTGTGTGATATATATTGTGCCTTCCTGTATCCCCAACACCAGATTGCATAACCAGAAAGTTTCGGGAGTTTATAGGTGGGAATTCAAGTAGCTCCTAGGATATCTTTCTGACAAATGCATGCTATGAGATTGGGGTTCGACGTCTAGTGGTCCGCCTATCCACGGTTGGTTTTACAGTGGTCTCGTTGTGTCTTAAAGAGTCCTTGGCTATGCTAACTCGGGGATGCTTCGTATGTCATGTGCACTGCCTTGTACATGATGGTGCTGTACGATCGAGCCTGTGTGGGCCCCACCATGAAAATTTTAGACGAAATCTCTATCATATGTTTGTTTCCGGCTTATTTTGCAAGCCAATCCTTTGTTTTGTTTTGAGTTGTGGTATTCGAGTTGCTTCAATGTCAAGTGTTGATTCCCTACCTTTTCCAAACGGTGTTCTCATATTTCTATGGAAGTGCTAATCCTTTCGATCATCAAAATTGTCATGTCAATCCTTTTCAACCGGTGTGCTTCTCTTCAAGTTAATATCCTTTCAATTTCTGCTAGATCAGTTATCAGTTTTTCTCAACGGTATCCATTACATCCGTCCCAAGTTGCCTTTGTTTTCCCGCCATCCCACCCTTTTTCTTCAAGGACTCAGATTTCTTAATCGAGTATCATTTTATCGATGGGAAATCTCTCCATTCTTTTCTGTCAATGTTCTTAGCCGGTGATTCTCAGGAAGATAGTAACGGAGCTTCAAGTTCATCATTCTCCATTCTTTTTCTTTTCCGGTGGATTCAATTCAAGCTTTCGGTGTTGATCATATCATTTTCATTGGTTCACATGTTTTCCATGTTGGAATTTCTTATCGAAGACTCTCTTATTTATTCATTTCTCGCTATTCAAGGGTTCCGATGTGTTGAAGATCTCTCAGTAGATTCACATTTCCATTCTTAATCCTTTCAAGCTATTTCAAGGTTCTTACCTTATTCAAGCCATTTAAATCTTACCGGTGCATTATCTCTTCCTAAGTAGTCATTTCCAACGGTGTTTTCTTTGAGTGGGACCTAACCCACGGGTCTTTTCCCAGGGTCTTACCTGATTCTTCTAATTCTTTTTCCGGAGTTATTCTCAAATTCATTTCAAAGTTTGACATAAGTATGAGTTATCATCAGTCAAATGTTTTTCACCAAGATATTTCAAATTATTTTCATCGTTGGTTCAACCTTTGTATTTGTCATTCC
Source organism: Triticum dicoccoides (assembly GCF_002162155.2). Lineage (NCBI taxonomy): Eukaryota > Viridiplantae > Streptophyta > Magnoliopsida > Poales > Poaceae > Triticum > Triticum dicoccoides. The sequence goes on along the minus strand of NC_041384.1, from coordinate 374,275,831 downwards.
GGAGTGCCTCAACAATTCAGAGTGGTGTTTCTCGTTGTCATTCTCGAATTTTGAAGACCGAAGAAGAGTTTCTCTTAAATCTTGGTCCGTTTTCTTCAAGATTCATGGTTCTAGCTTCATTCCATCCTCTCATAATTGTTTTCGATGTGAGAATTCTTTTCACCCATCCGGAGCATTTCAGGAGTCTTTTCATTTTGATTCTCCGGAGGCCATCATTTCAGAAGATTTCTTTGTTCTAAGTTTTCAGCTTTGTTCTCCAATTATTCTAAATTGATGTCTCGCCATTCATTCTCAGCTTTCAGCTCTTGTTCTCGAATTCTTCTGGTGCTTCGTTCAAGTATCCTCTAGTCAGCTCGTGATCTATTCTTTCTCATGTATCTATATTCTCTCAAGTATCTCCGTTCTTTTTCAAATTCTTCCCGGCGTTTCACTATCTTTTCTTTGTTCATTATTTAATTCTTATGGTGGTTTGTTCAAGATTCCTCTTATGTTCTCACATTAATTCATTCGTTCTCTCTAAATCCTACTGGTGGTTCGTTGAAGACTTTCTCAAGTTTAATCTATATCTCTCTTAATCCTTTCTATGAGAATAAGTAGTATGCCAAATCCATTATTTGTCATCAATTTAAATTGGCGAAGGATAGGCATAACGTAATTCTTATTATTGTTTCATCCAAGTGATCTAGTTTCTTCTTTCCAGAGTTGTTCATCATGCCACATTTCTCGGTTCGAGATGCTTCATCTTTTATTTTCCGGAGTTCCTAGTTTTCCGCATTATATCGTCGCGAAGCTCCATCTAAATCATCGCAAGGCTTCACCTTGTGTTTTCTACTTCTCTTTCTTTTATCATCCTTTTATTACCGGAGTTCTTCATGGAGGCTCTACATGGTGGTTCACCAAATATTTGTTTCATTCTTGAAGAGTTCTTCAAGATTCTTATTAGAGGAGCTCAAGCATTCTTCATCTTGCATCGAAAGTGCAATTCTTTCTACCTTATCTTTTGAGATGGTGTTATATCATTCCTGAAAATTTCCAGTCATGTTTCGTGATTCACATGTTGTCAAGAATGAGGTATTTAAATCCATTAATCTCTTTGTTGGAGTTATCTTGGGTTACATTTCACCTAAAGCCATCCCTAAGGAATGTTACTATTGTGGTGTTTATCAATAATCCAAGTTTCCTCCTATTCTCGCGATGAAAGAAGTTTTCATCTCTTCATTGCCTTCAAGCAAACAATTGATTCTGTTAGTGGTAGAATTTTGCCTCAAGTTTTGGGATGTTTTCCATAAGCCCACAACAAGTTTATTCTTTTCATTGTTCATTTCCCAACAACTCCGTCCAATCCTCTATGGAAGGATGCTTTAAAATTCATTCGAGGTAGAAGATGTTGTTTTCTTCTTCGTTACTTTTAGTCCGTTCTATCTTTTGTTCCGGAGGCATTGTGATGTTGCACGCTTCGACCCATCATCCAATTTTTTCAAAGATTGATACGTCTCTGACGTATATACTTTTCCAAACACTTTTGCCCTTGTTTTGGACTCTAACTTGCATGATTTGAATGGAACTAACCTGGACTGACGCTGTTTTCAGCAAAATTGCCATGGTGTTATTTTTGTGCAGAAATAAAAGTTCTCAGAATGACCTGAAAAACAACGGAGAATTATTTTGGAATATATAAAAAATACTGGAAGAAAGATCCACGTCAGGGGGGCCACACCCAGTCCACGAGGGTGGGGGCATGCCCTACACCCCTGGGCGCGCCCCCTACCTCGTGGCCCCCCTGATGCTCCTCCGACCTCAACCTTGACTCCATATATTCACTTTCAGGGACAAAAATCAGAGAGAAGGATTCATCGCGTTTTACGATACGGAGCCACCGCCAAGCCCTAAACTCTCTCAGGAGGGCTGATTTGGAGTCCGTTCGGGGCTCCAGAGAGGGGAATCCGTCGCCATCGTCATCATCAACCTTCCTCCCTCACCAATTTCATGATGCTCACCGCCGTGTGTGAGTAATTCCATCGTAGGCTTGTTGGACGATGATGGGTTGGATGAGATTTATCATGTAATCGAGTTAGTTTTGTTAGGGTTTGATCCCTAGTATCCACTATGTTCTGAGATTGATGTTGCTATGACTTTGTTATGCTTAATGCTTGTCACTAGGGCCCGAGTGCCATGATTTTAGATCTGGACCTATTATGTTTTCATCAATATATGAGAGTTCTTGATCCTATCTTGTAAGTCTATAGTCACCTATTATGTGTTATGATCCGTTAACCCCGAAGTGACAATAATCGGGATACTTACCGGTGATGACAGTAGTTTGAGGACTTCATGTATTCACTATGTGTTAATGCTTTGGTCTGGTACTCTATTAAAAGGAGGCCTTAATATCCCTTAGTTTCCAATAGGACCCCGCTGCCACGGGAGGGTAGGACAAAATATGTCATGTAAGTTCTTTTCCATAAGCATGTATGACTATATCGGAATACATGCCTACATTACATTGATGAACTGGAGCTAGTTCTGTGTCACCCTAGGTTATGACTGTTACATGATCGATCGCATCCGGCATAATTCTCCATCACCGATCCAATGCCTACGAGCTTTTCATATATTGTTCTTCGCTTATTTATTTTTCCATTTCTACTGTTACAATCACTACAAAACCCAAAAATATTACTTTTGCTACCATTACCTTTTGCCACAGTTACCACTACTATCATATTACTTTGCTACTAAATACCTTCCTGTAGATATTAAGTTTCCAGGTGTGGTTGAATTAACAACTCAACTGCTAATATTTGAGAATATTCTTTGGCTCCCCTTGTGTTGAATCAATAAATTTGGGTTAAATACTCTACCTTCCAAAACTGTTGCGATCCCCTATACTTGTGCGTTATGAAGAACATTTTGTGGCGCCGTTGCCGGGGAGCATAGCTCTATTATTTGAGTCACTTGGGATTTATATCTTCTTATCATTATGAAGAACTTGAAGGATCAAAGAACCAAGATTTTTCCCTCAACTACGAGGGGAGGTAAGGAACTGACATCTAGCTCTGTACTTGATTCACCTTCTGTTTTGAGTAAACTTGCGACACCTACACCTGCTATTCATTCTGATATGTCGCATGTTATTGATGATGCCACTTCTGCTATGCATGATACTTATGATGAAACTACTTCTATGTTTGATAATACTGTGCCACTAGGTGAATTTCTTGATGAACAACTCACTAGGGCTAGAGAGAATGAAATTATTGAAACTGATAATATTGATGAAAGTGATGATGAAGATTCTCCCCCTAGATATGAATTGCCTGTTGTTCCTGAGGGTTATGTTATGGATGAAGAAACTGCTAGAGTCTTTCTTGCTTGCAATGAGAGAAGTGATCTTAAGAAATTATTAGCTAAGCTTAAAGAAAACTCTCTAAATGCTAGAATGAAATATGATCCTACTTATGCTACTTCACCTATCTTTATTACTGATAAGGATTATGATTTCTCAGTTGATCCTGAGTTAATTACTTTGGTTGAATCTGATCCCTTCTATGGCTATAAATCTGAAACTGTTGTGGCACATCTTACTAAATTAAATGATATAGCTACCCTGTTTACTAATGATGAGAAAACTCGCTGCTATTATATCCTTAAATTATTTCCATTCTCATTAAAGCGTGATGCTAAGATATGGTTTAATTCTCTTGATCCTGGTTGTGTGCGTAATCCCCAGGATATGATTTACTACTTCTTTGCTAAATATTTCCCCGCTCATAAGAAACAAGCTGCTTTAAGGGAAATATATAATTTTGTGCAAATTGAAGAACAGAGTCTCCCACAAGCTTGGGGGAGGCTTCTCCAATTACTTAATGCTTTGCTTGATCATCCTCTCAAGAAATATGAAATACTTGATATCTTTTATAATGGACTAACGGATGCTTCTAGAGATTACCTGGATAGTTGTGCTGGTTGTGTTTTCAGGGAAAGAACAGTTGATCAAGCTGAAATTCTATTGAATAATATGTTGACCAATGAAAATAATTGGACACTTCCTGAACCAATTCGTAAGCCAACTCCGAAGAAAAGGGGTAATCTATTTCTCAGTCCTGAAGATATGCAAGAGGCAAAGAAATCTATGAAAGAAAAAGGTATAAAAGCCGAAGATGTTAAGAATTTACCTCCTGTTGAAGAAATAAATGGTCTTAATTCATCACTTATTGAAGAAACACACGGTCTCGATAACCCGACACAGGTAGTAAAGGTAAATTCTCTCTATAGATATGATAAAGCTGAAATCCCTCCTGCTAAGTTTGCTAGCCAATGTTTGGATAAATTTGATAACTTTATGGTTAAGCAAGAAGATTTTAATGCTTATGTTGGTAGACAATTGAAACACAATTCTTACATGATTGAATACTTGAGTGATTATATGGCTAATGTTAAATGTGAACTTAAACTTATTAGTAAACATGCTTCTATGGTTGCCACTCAAGTAGAACAAGTACTTAAAGCTCAGAATGATTTGCTCAATGAATTGAATATTAAGAATAATGACTTTGTTGTTAGAGTTGCAACTAGAGGAGGTAAAGTGACTCAGGAACCTTTGTATCCTGAGGGCCATCCTAAGAGAATTGATCAAGATTCTCAGAGAGCTAATGTAGATGTACCTAGTCTTTCTAAAACGAAGCAAAAGAAAAATGATAGGACATTGCATGCTTCCACTGAACCTATTGTAGACACACCTGATAATCCTAATGATATTTCTATTTCTGATGCTGAAACACAACCTGTTAATGAACATGAACCTATTGATAATGTTAATGATGATGTTCATGTTGATGCTCAGCCTAGCAATAATAATGATGTAGAAATTGAACCTGTTGTTGATCTTGATAACCCACAATCAAAGAATCAACATTATGATAAGAGAGACTTTGTTGCTAGGAAACATGGTAAAGAAAGAGAACCATGGGTTCAAAAACCCATGCCTTTTCCTCCTAAACCATCCAAGAAAAAGGATGATGAGGATTTTGAGCGCTTTGCTGAATGATTAGGCCTATCTTTTTGCATATGTGTTTGACTAATATGCTTAAAATGAATCCTTATGCTAAATATATGAAGGAAATAGTTACTAATAAAAGAAAGATTTCGGAAGCTGAAATTTCCACCATGCTTGGTAATTATACTTTTAAGGGTGGAATACCAAAGAAACTTGGAGATCCTAGAGTACCAACTATACCATGCTCCATTAAAAGAAATTATGTTAGAACTGCTTTATGTGATCTTGGAGCCGCTATTAGTGTTATGCCTCTCTCTTTATATCATAGACTTGATTTGAATAAGTTGACACCTACTGAAATATCTTTGCAAATGGTTGACAAATCAACTGCTATACCTATCGGTATTTGTGAGGATGTGCCTGTTGTGGTTGCAAACATTACTATTCTAACGGACTTTGTTATTCTTGATATTCCCGAGGATGATAGTATGTCCATTATTCTTGGAAGACCCTTCTTGAATACTGTAGGGGCTATTATTGATTGCAAAAAAGGCAATGTCACTTTTCATGTTAATGGTGATGAGCATACGGTACATTTTCCGAGGAAACAACCTCAAGTCCATAGTATCAATTCTATTGGAAAAATTTCAACAATTACTATTGGAGGTTTTGAATTTCCTCTTCCTACTGTCAAAAACAAATATGATATTCTTATTGTTGGGGACATGCATATCCCCGTTGAGGAACCTAGTGTTATTCAAAAATTCTCCGGTTTCATGCTATTCGAAATGAGCTTGTAAACAAGACCTGATCAACCTTGTTAGTGGATTCATTTTGATGAGCATGAGATGGATGAAGTTAGAAAACACAACTCTCTGTACCCTCCTTTTACTTTACGTTATTTATATTAAACAAAGCAAAATAGTATTTTCTGTCTGTTTTCTGAATCATCCACGCAATAAAAAATTACCCTGAAAATAAAAGTTCTCCAAATGCCCTGAAATTTAAATATGATTTTTTCTAGGATATTTGAGAATATATGGCACTGAGAACAGACCAGGGGAGCAAGCACCTGGCCACGAGGGTCCATGGCATGCCCACCCCCCTGGGCGCGCCCCCTGCCTCGTGGGCCCATGGTGGCCCCCCTCCACTTATTCCAGCTACCACACACTCCTTCCTCCCAAAAACTTCACCAACCAGCTCAAACTCGAGTTCTAGCTCATCTTGTTTCCATTTTCGATCTCCTAGCTCAAAACTCCATTCACAAAACTGCTTTGGGGGATTGTTCTTTGGTATGTGACTCCTCCAATGGTCCAATTAGTTTTTGTTCTAGTGCTTTATTTATTGCAATTTTTCCCTGCTTAGGTGACCCTGTTCTTGAGCTTGCATGTCAAATTTATGTGGTCAAAAGTAGTTTTAATGCATGATAGTGCCTCTAGGCACTTGTAGGAGTAGTTGCTATAAATATTGTTGAGTTTGGTTCACTTTTATTTTTGAGTTACTAAAAATTTCAGAAAATTTCAGAAAAAGATGAAGAGATTTTTGAGGGGCTCATCGAGCTGGAGCTCGAAGGATAAACAAAGTGAAGAGAACAAGAAGCCCAAGTATAATCTCCCTCGTACTGCAGAGGTTCGGCTGTGTGAATGGCCTTGTGATGATTTCTTGAGAGCAGCCGGGATTTATGATGATTTCTATGAATTGGCTGAGAATGCAGGCCTCACGGCCTTCCTCCACAACCAACGCGAACAGTATCTCTTACTCACCAATATCTTGGTGCAAAACTTTCATTTCCATGCTAGGAGCTCACCACCTACGGTGGAATTTTATTTATATGATGAGCATGAGGAGATGTCACGTCGTGATTTTTGTCGAGTTTCTTTGATACCTTTTGAGGGAAGCATAGAGGAACCACATCGTGATGATGTGGAAGGGTTTATTGATACAATTGTTGTAGGGGAAACGAGGAAAGTTTCCGATGCAAGAACTACTAGCATACATTTTCCTGTTTTACGTTACTTTGCAATATTTGCTAGTAGATGCTTAATTGGTCGCGGAAACTGTGGCAACCTTAGTGCCCCTGATATTGTTATTTTGTGCCATGCCTTGTTCCATGATGACACATTTAGTATGGGTGCTATTGTTTCAAAGAGGTTAAATCTTAACCGTACTAAGGGCCCCATCTTGGGAGGTATCTTTGCCTCGCGCCTCGCTGCACATTTTACATACCTATTCGGCATTATGAGAAAGAAGAAAAGCTGCTACCTCCTGTTTTTCTAGACTATAAGAGTATGGTAGCACATGATTTTATCGTTGAGAATAAGGAAAAGATGCTTAAGTACAAGCTGATATTTGATAAAAATCACCCTGAGACTATTACTTTGCCTGCTCCTTCCTTGTTTGACTTATCTGCAGGCAAGTACCTTGTTCCGCCGGAGGCCATTCACGCCTACCAAAACCCCACATCAGCTCCAGAGCCAGAGACAGAACCACAATTTGTTCCCCACCGGCAGTCTGTCTATCAGTGGAATCCGGAAGAGACCGCCAACCAGTGGCACCAGGGGAGTCCTTCTCAATACGACCCCAGCTACAACTTTGGATATCCGCTAGGCCAGCCGTGGCCATAAACCAACTTAGGCCAAAAGCCTAAGCTTGGGGGAGTACGTATCTCTCACCGACATTACATTCCTGTTCACACACTCATGCTAGTTGTCGGTGCTCATACTTTTTCATTGTAATATCCATGCTAGTTTATTTCCCTTTTTATGCTTTCTTCTTGTGTGTTTGATAAACCTTAAGATAAATATAAAAAATTAGTTGTAGCTTTTAGTTAGTTTACTTTTCACGTTGTAGTAGTAGTAATTAAAAAGAAAACCCAAAAAGTTCTCTCGTTCTTCTTTTGCTTGTTGGGAGCTTTCCCGTGTAAATAGTTTTATTTCTTTCCTTTCCTTTGGGGGTCGAGAGGAGAAGACCATAATGAAAATGTTGAGTGGCTCTCATATGCATAATTACTGATCTAACAAAGAGCCCATATTACCTTGTCTTCTCTCTTGAATTGAATGCTTGCAGATTCCAGCTTAGTCCAATGCACGTGCACTATTATTATTTTCCATCCCGTTCGGTCGTTCAAGTGAAAGGCAATAATGATGATTATATGATGAACTGATTGAGATGAGAAAAGCTTGTATGAACTCGACCTCTCTTATTTTTGTAAATATGATTAGTTCATCGTTCCTGATTCAGCCTATTATGAAAGAAACATATTTGCAATGACAATTAGAGATGGTAGTTGCTTATGCCATGCTTAATTAGCTAGGAGCTTATAATGGTTTACCTTGCGTGCCAACATGCTATTAAAATGGTTGTGATGTGGTATGATAGGGTGGTGTCCTCTTTTGAACGATTCGAGTGGCTTGACTTGGCATATGTTCACGCATGTAGTTGAAACAAAATCAACATAGCGTGTACGGTATTTATGTTCATGGTGCATTATATCCTACTCATGCTTGCATTCGGTGTTGATTAATTTTAATGCATGTTCATCACTGTTGTCGCTCTCAAGCTGGTCGCTTCCCAGTCTTTTTCTAGCCTTCACTTGTACTAACCAGGAATACCGCTTGTGCATCCAATTCCATAAACCCCAAAGTTATTCCATATGAGTCCACCATACCTGCCTATATACGGTATCAACCTGCCGTTCCAAGTAAATTTGTATGTGCCAAACTCTAAACCTTCAAATAAACATTCTGTTTTGTATGCTTGAATATCTCATGTATCAACTAGGTCTGTCTGTATCTTCCATGCTAGGCAGGTTATTCTCAAGAGGAGTGGACTCCGCTCCTCACTCACGAGAAAATGGCTGGTTATCGGGATGCCTAGTCCCATGCTTTATGCAAATTAAATCAAAATAACTGCAAACAAAACTCCCCCGGGACTCTTGTTAGTTGGAGGCACTCGTTGTTTCGAGCAGGCCATGGATTGATGCTTGTTGGTGGAGGGGGAGTATAAACTTTACCATTCTGTTTGGGAACCGCCTATAATGTGTGTAGCATGGAAGATATCGAGATCTCTCGGTTGTTATGTTGACAATGAAATTATACCACTCAAAATATTATTCATATCTATTTCAAAACCGAGCTCTGGCACCTCTACAAATCCCTGCTTCCCTCTGCGAAGGGCCTATCTATTTACTTTTATGTTGAGTCATCATCCGCTTATTAAAAAGCACCAGTTGGAGAGCACCTCTGTCATTTGCATCCATTACTGTTAGTTTACATTGAGTATGACTTGACTGGATCTCTTTTACCATGAATTGCAATGTCTAGTCAGTCCTTGATCTTTAAAGGTGCTCTGCATTTATGTTTTGCGGTCTCAGAATGGGCTAGCGAGATACCAGCTTGTTATATCATATCATGATTGTTTTGAGAAACTGTTGTCATCCGAGATTTATTATTATTGCTCGCTAGTTGATTATGCCACTAATATGAGTAAACATGAGACCTAAATGTTATAGTGAATATGGTTAGTTCATAATCTTTCCTGAAAACCTGAATGCTGGCTTTACATATTTACAACAACAAGAGCAAACAGAGTTTGTAAAAGTTTTTCTTTATCACTTTCAGTTTATCAACTGAATTGCTTGAGGACAAGCAAAGGTTTAAGCTTGGGGGGAGTTGATACGTCTCCGACGTATCTACTTTTCCAAACACTTTTGCCCTTGTTTTGGACTCTAACTTGCATGATTTGAATGGAACTAACGCGGACTGGCGCTGTTTTCAGCAGAATTGCCATGGTGTTATTTTTGTGTAGAAATAAAAGTTCTCAGAATGACCTGAAAATCAATGGAGACTTATTTTGGAATATATAAAAATACTAGAAGAAAGATCCATGTCAGGGGGCCCACACCCTGTCCACGAGGGTGGTGGCGCGCCCTACCCCCCTAGGCGCGCCCCCTGCCTCGTGGGCCCCTTGATGCTCCATCGACCTCAACCTTGACTCCATATATTCACTTTAGGGGAGAAAAAATCAGAGAGAAGGATTCATCACGTTTTACGATACGGAGCCGCCGCCAAGCCCTAAACTCTCTCGGGAGGGCTGATCTAGAGTCCGTTCGGGGCTCCGGAGAGGGGAATCCATCGCCATCGTCATCATCAACCTTCCTCCATCACCAATTTCATGATGCTCACCACCGTGTGTGAGTAATTCCATCATAGGCTTGCTGGACGGTGATGGGTTGGATGAGATTTATCATGTAATTGAGTTAGTTTTGTTAGGGTTTGATCCCTAGTATCCACTATGTTCTGAGATTGATGTTGCTATGACTTTGCTATGCTTAATGCTTGTCACTAGGGCCCGAGTGCCATGATTTCATATCTGAACCTATTATGTTTTCATCATTATATGAGAGTTCTTGATCCTATCTTGCAAGTCTATAGTCACCTATTATGTATTATGATCTGTTAACCCTGAAGTGACAATAATCGGGATACTTACCGGTGATGACCGTAGTTTGAGGAGTTCATGTATTCACTATGTGTTAATGCTTTGGTCTGGTAATCTATTAAAAGGATGCCTTAATATCCCTTAGTTTCCAATAGGACCCCGCTTCCACGGGAGGGTAGGACAAAAGATGTCATGCAAGTTCTTTTCCATAAGCACGTATGACTATATTCGGAATACATGCCTACATTACATTGATGAACTGGAGCTTGTTCTGTGTCACGCTAGGTTATGACTGTTACATGATCGATCAGATCCGGCATAATTCTCCATCACCGATCCAATGCCTACGAGCTTTTCATATATTGTTCTTCGCTTATTTACTTTTCCGTTGCTACTGTTACAATCACTACAAAACCCAAAAATATTACTTTTGCTACCGTTACCTTTTGCCACCATTACCACTACTATCATATTACTTTGCTAGTAAATACCTTGATGCAGATATTAAGTTTCCAGGTGTGGTTAAATGGACAACTCAGGTGCTAATACTTGAGAATATTCTTTGGCTCCCCTTGTCTCGAATCAATAAACTTGGGTTGAATACTCTACCCTCGAAAACTGTTGCGATCCCCTATACTTGTGGGTTATCAAAGATCATGTTCTTTCCTTTGCTTATCCATTCAACCGGAGTGTCATGTCCTCCATTCAAGTTCTCTCATCTTATCAAGTTTTGCCTCCCTTCTCAATCGGAGTGCTGTCTGAAATCTTTCTAACCCCTTGTGCCATTCTTTCAATAGTTCCGGAGGCAGTGTGTTGTTGATTTCATCAAGTATCCAATTTGCCAAGTTCATATTCTATGCCTTCCATTTCCAACCGGAGTGTTGTCATAATTGGTCTTTATCATTCCTTGTACATCTCATTTCAAACGGAGAGCTTGCAAGTACTTCTTGGCCATTGTAACCCTTTTCTTCTGTCTTTCAACCTACAAGGTTCCCGCAATGTTCCTTGTTCCTCTTTTTTAACAGAGTGTTTTCAACTTTGTTCATCTTCATTGTATTCTTTCTTCCAATTTGTTCAACCTATCAAGGTCCATGGTCTCACTCGTTTGTTGAAGAAGCAACTTAGTTTACCTCTCCTCTTCTTTTTCTGCTTCTCTCCGGTGCCATCCTAGATCTCGGGACGAGATCCTCTTGTAGTGGTGGAGTGTTGTAACGCCCCGAGACCGTTGCGCCAGGTGTCTTCCAGTTATTCGCTGTCTTTGCCATGTCATTTGTTTGCATGTTGCATTTTGCCATGTCATCATGTGCATTGCATCATCATGTTTTCAAAACTTGCATCCATCCGGGTTCCCCCAGTTCTCTCTGTTGTCCGTTCTGAGCCCAGACACACTCGCACGCTCCCGCGACACGTCCGAAATAGTATTTTATAAATGGCTGGAAAATGTTCTTGGAATGGTATGAAAGTTGGTGTGCGGTCTTATTATAGTGTAGGTAGACCGCCTGTCAAATTTCATCGCATTCAAAGTTCGTTTGATGCCCCAACGGATAACTATAGCGACAATATAGTCGGTCAAATCATCGGACATTTTCGGTCTTCGGAAATTGCTGCCGGGCCTCACTTCCTCCCCCTCTTCTCATCCCAACCCCCTCTACATAGTCCATCTAGCCCACCTACCTACCCCTCCACTCCGGACCGTCCGACAGTGATCAAACGGCTCCGAAACGAAGCTAATCCCCCTAACCTAGCCCCCTTGCCTATAAATAGCCACCTCCCCCTTCCCTTTCTGGAAAACCTAGCCCCTCCTCGAAATCCGTGCGCCGCCAGCCTCCTCCCACCTCCTCCTCGTTTTCCATGCCGGCCTAACCCACCGCCGCCACTTGGCGCTGCCCCTGCGGGCGAGCCGCCACCTGAACCCCCATCGCCGCCGCCTAGGGCCAGTGGCAGCGCGCCATGTGCCCTGATACGTCTCCAACGTATCTATATTTTTTTATTGCTCCATGCTATATTATCTACTGTTTTGGACATTATTGGGCTTTATTATCCACTTTTATATTATTTTTGGGACTAACCTATTAACCGGAGGCCCACCACAGAATTGTTGTTTTTTGCTTGTTTTAGGGTTTCGAAGAAAAGGAATATCAAATGGAGCCCAACCGGAATGAAACCTTCGGGAACGTGATTTTTAGGAAGATTATGATCCGGGAGACTTGGACCCTACGTCAAGAAAAAAACAGGAGGGCACGAGGTAGGGGGTGCACCCACCCCCACCAGGCGCGCCCTCCACCCTCGTGGGCTCCCTGTTGCTCCACCGACGTACTCCTTCCTCCTATATATACCTACGTACCCCCAAACGATCAGATACGGAGCCAAAAACCTAATTCCACCGCCGCAACTTTCTGTATCCATGAGATCCCATCTTGGGGCCTGTTCCGGAGCTCCGTCGGAGGAGGCATCAATCACGGAGGGCTTCTACATCAACACCATAGCCTCTCTGATGAAGTGTGAGTAGTTTACCTCAGACCTACGGGTCATAGTTAGTAGCTAGATGGCTTCTTCTCTCTTTTTGGATCTCAATACAATGTTCTCCCCCTCTCTTGTGGAGATCTATTCGATGTAATCTTCTTTTTGCGGTGTGTTTCTTGAGACCGATGAATTGTGGGTTTATGATCAAGTCTATCTATGAATAATATTTGAATCTTCTCTGAATTCTTTTATGTATGATTGGTTATATTTGCAAGTCTCTTTGAATTATCAGTTTGGTTTGGCCTACTAGATTGATCTTTCTTGCAATGGGAGAAGTGCTTAGCTTTGGGTTCAATCTTGCGGTGTCCTTTCCTAGTGACAGTAAGGGCAGCAAGGCATTTATTGTATTGTTGCCATCGAGGATAACAAGATGGGGTTTTCTTCATATTGCATGAGTCTATCCCTCTACATCATGTCATCTTGCTTAAGGCGTTACTCTGTTTTTAACTTAATACTCTAGATGCATGCTGGATAGCGGTCGATGAGTGGGGTAATAGTAGTAGATGCAGGCAGGAGTCGGTCTACTTGTCTCGGACGTGATGCCTATATACATGATCATACCTAGATATTCTCATAACTATGCTCAATTCTGTCAATTGCTCAACAGTAATTTGTTCACCCACCATAGAATACTTATGCTCCTGAGAGAAGCCACTAGTGAAAGCTATGGCCCCCGGGTCTATCTTTATCATATTAAACTCCTACTACTTAGTTATTTCCTTTGCTATTTCCTTTGCCTTTATTTTACTTTGCATCTTTATCATAAAAATACCAAAAATATTATCTTATCATATCTATCAAATCTCACTCTCGTAAGTGGCCCTATAGGGATTGACAACCCCTATTTGCGTTGGTTCCGAGGATTTATTTGTTTTGTGCAGGTGCGAGGGACTCGCGCGTAGCCTCCTACTGGATTGATACCTTGGTTCTCAAAAACTGAGGGAAATACTTACGCTACTTTGCTGCATCATCCCTTCCTCTTCGGGGAAAACCAACGCAGTGCTCAAGAGGTAGCAAGAAGTATTTCTGGCGCCGTTGCCGGGGAGGTCTACACAAAAGTCAACATACCAAGTACCCATCGCATACCCTTATCTCCCGCATTACATTATTTGTCATTTGCCTCTCGTTTTCCTCTCACCCCCACTTCACCCTTGCCGTTTTATTCGCCCTATCTCTCTATCCTCCCTCTCTATTTGCCTCTTTTTGCCCGCTCTCTTTTTGTTTGCTTGTGTGTTAGTTTGCTTGCTTGTCTCGATGGCTCTACCTAAATTTGGTGACCTTCACCTTAAAAGATTAGAAGAGATCGAAAGCAATGTCAGGAGTTTTATGGTCTTGCAATTTGAACATAATGGTTTCTTCAGAAACGAGCTTAAAGAACAAAAAAGCTTTATGAATTTTATGAATAAAGAGCTTGATGATATGTCTAAAGAATTCGATGGTTTAAGATCCCAAATTGCTCATCTTGAGAAATTAACTGCTGAAATTTTGGATAGGCAGGCTACCTTAGTTAATAAGATGGCCGCTAAACCGGATTGCTATGAAAATAAAGATGAAGATCTAAAAGTTATTGATGTGTCCCCCATTAAATCTTTGTTTTGCAATATGAATCTTGATAATGATGGGACTGAATATGATCCATCTTTACCTAGAAGGCGTTCCAAGAATTCAGAATTTGTTGATCTTGATGCTAAATATGATAAAAGTGGGATTGAAGAAATTAAAACCCTAGATGTTGCTAAACCCACTATTATGGATTTCAAGGAATTTAACTATGAAAATTGATCTTTGATTGATTGTATTTCCTTGTTGCAGTGCGTGCTAAATTCTCCTCATGCTTATAGTCAAAATAAAGCGTTTACTAAACATATCGTTGATGCCTTGATGCAATCTTATGAAGAAAAACTTGAATTGGAAGTTTCTATCCCTAGAAAACTTTATGATGAGTGGGAACCAACTAACTAAATTAAAATTAAAGATCACGAATGCTATGCTTTATGTGATTTGGGTGCTAGTGTTTCCACGACTCCAAAGACTTTGTGTGATTTGTTAGGTTTCCGTGATTTTGATGATTGCTATCTAAACTTGCACCTTGCGGATTCCACTATTAAGAAACCTATGGGAAGAATTAATGATGTTATTATTGTTGCAAATAGGAATTATGTGCCCGTAGATTTTATTGTTCTTGACATAGATTGCAATCCTTCATGTCCTATTATTCTTTGTAGACCTTTCCTTAGAACGATTGGTGCAATTATTGATATGAAGGAAGGAAATATTAGATTCCAATTTCCATTAAGGAAAGGCATGGAACACTTTCCTAGAAAGAAAATTAAATTACCTTATGAATCTATTATGAGAGCCATTTATGGATTGCCTACCAAAGATGGCAATACCTAGATCTATTCTTGCTTGTTATGCCTAGCTAGGGGCGTTAAACGATAGCGCTTGTTGGGAGGCAACCCAATTTTATTTTTATTCATTGCTTTTTTATCATGTTTAGTAATAAATAATTTATATAGACTCTGTTTTGGTTGTGTTTTTTTGTGTTTAATTAGTGTTTGTGCCAAGTAGAACCGTTGGGAAGACTTGGGGAAAGTCTTTTTGAACTTGCTGTGAAAAACAGAAACTTTAGCGCTCACGAGAACTGCTGTAATTTTTATTTGGAGAGTGCTATTTAGTTAATTATTTTTGAAGATGATTAATAGATAAATTCGTCACGCCCAGAAATTTATTTTAGAATTTTTGGGGTTCCAGATCTTGCGCTACCTACAGATTACTAAAGACTGTTCTGTTTTTGACAGATTCTGTTTTTCATGTGTTGTTTGCTTATTTTGATGAATCTATGGCTAGTAAAATAGTTTATAAACCATAGAGAAGTTGGAATAAAGTAGGTATAACACCAATATAAATAAAGAATGAGTTAATTACAGTACCTTGAAGTGATCTTTTATTTTCTTTCGCTAACGGAGCTCACGAGATTTTCTACTTTAAGTTTTGTGTTGTGAAGTTTTCAAGTTTGGGTAAAGATTTGATGGATTGTGGAATAAGGAGTGGCAAGAGCCTAAGCTTGGGGATGCCCATGGAACCCCCAAGATAATATAAGGACACCTAAAATTCAAAGCTTGGGGATGCCCCGGAAGGCATCCCCTCTTTCATCTACTTCTATCGATAACTTTACTTGGAGCTATATTTTTATTTACCACATGATATGTGTTTTGCTTGGAGCGTCTTGTATGATTTGATTCTTTTCTTGTTAGTTTAACACAATCATCCTTGCTGTACACATCTTTTTAGAGAGCCATACATGATTTGGAATTTGTTAGAATACTCTATGTGCTTTGCTTATACCTTTTGAGTTATATAATTTTGCTCTAGTACTTCACTTATATCTTTTATAGCACGGTGGTGGATTTGTTTTATAGAAACTATTGATCTCTCATGCTTCACTTAGATTATTTTGAGAGTCTTAATAGCATGGTAATTTGCTTAAAATCTTAATATGCTTGGTATACAAGATTAATAATAAAACTTTCTTATGAGTGTGTTGAATACTATGATAAGCTTGATACTTGATAATTGTTTTGAGATATAGAGATGGTGATATTAAAGTCATGCTAGTTGAGTAGTTGTGAATTTGAGAAATACTTGTGTTGAAGTTTGTGATTCCCGTAGCATGCACGTATGGTGAACCATTATGTGATGAAGTCGGAGCATGATTTATTTATTGATTGTCTTCCTTATGAGTGGCGGTCGGGGATGAGCGATGGTCTTTTCCTACCAATCTATCCCCCTAGGAGCATGCGCGTAATACTTTGCTTTGATATCTTGTAGATTTTTGCAATAAGTATATGAGTTCTTTATGACTAATGTTGAGTCCATGGATTATACGCACTCTCACCCTTCAACCTTTGCTAGCCTCTCTAATACCGCACACCTTTCGCCGGTATCATACACCCACCATATACCTTCCTGAAAACAGCCACCATACCTACCTATTATGGCATTTCCATAGCCATTCCGAGATATATTGCCATGCAACTTTCCACCATTATGACACATTCCATCATTGTCATATTGCTTAGCATGATCATGTAGTTGACATCGTATTTGTGGCAAAGCCACCATTCATAATTTTTTCATACATGTCACTCATGAGTCATTGCATATCCCGGTACACCGCCAGAGGCATTCACATAGAGTCATATTTTGTTCTAAGTATCGAGTTGTAATTGTTGAGTTGTAAGAAAAATAAAAGTGTGATGATCATCATAATTAGAGCATTGTCCCAGTGAGGAAAGGATGATGGAGACTATGATTCCCCCACAAGTCGGGATGAGACTCTGGACGAAAAATAAATAAAAGAGGCCAAAGAAGCCCAAATAAAAAAAAGAGAAAGAAAAGAGGCCATAAAAAAAGAGAAACGGCCCAAATAAAAAAATGAGAGAAAAAGAGAGTAGGGACAATGTTACTATCCTTTTACCACACTTGTGCTTCAAAGTAGCACCATGATCTTCATAGTAGAAAGTCTCTCATGTTATCACTTTCATATACTAGTGGGAATCTTTCATTATAGAACTTGGCATGTATATTTCAATGATGGGCTTCCTCAAATTTCCCTAGGTATTCATGAGCAAGCAAGTTTGATGCACACCCACTTAGTTTCTTTTTGAGCTTTCATATACTTATAGCTCTAGTGCATCCGTTCCATGGCAATCCCTACTCACTCACATTGATATCTATTGATGGGCATCTCCATAGCCCGTTGATACACCTAGTTGATGTGAGACTATCTTCCCCTTTTTTGTCTTCTCCACAACCACCATTCTATTCCACCTATAGTGCTATATCCATGGCTCACGCTCATGTATTGCGTGAAAATTGAAAAAGTTTTGAGAATGTAAAAAGTATGAAACAATTGCTTGGCTTGTCATCGAGGTTGTGCATGATTTAAATATTTTGTGTGGTGAAGATAGAGCATAGCCAGACTATATGATTTTGTAGGGATAACACAATTAAGAAGACATAATTGCTTTGTTAGTATGCTTGAAGTATTATTATTTTTATGTCAATATGAACTTTTGTCCTGAATCTTTTGGATCTGAATATTCATACCACAATTAAGAAGAATTACATTTAAAATTATGCCAAGTAGCACTCCGCATCAAAAATTCTGTTTTTATCATTTACCTACTCGAGGACGAGCAGGAATTAAGCTTGGGGATGCTTGATACGTCTCCAATGTATCTATAATTTTTGATTGCTCCATGCTATATTATCTATTGTCTTGGACATTATTGGGCTTTATTATCCACTTTTATATTATTTTTGAGACTAACCTATTAACCGGAGGCCCAACCCAGAATTGCTGTTTTTTCCTGTTTTAGGGTTTCGAAGAAAAGGAATATCAAACGGAGTCCAGACGGAATGAAACCTTCGGGAACGTGATTTTTAGGAAGATTATGATCTGGGAGACTTGGACCCTACGTCAAGAAAGAAAATAGGAGACCACGAGGTAGGGGGGAGCGCCCACCCCCACCAGGTGCACCCTCCACCCTCGTGGGGCCCCTGTTGCTCCACCGACGTACTCCTTCCTCCTATATATACCTACATACCCCCAAAGATCAGATACGGAGCCAAAAACCTAATTCCACCGCCTCAACTTTCTGTATCCACGAGATCCCATCTTGGGGCCTGTTTCGGAGCTCCGCCGGAGGGGGCATCGATCACGGAGGGCTTCTACATCAACACCATAGCCTCTCCGATGAAGTGTGAGTAGTTTACCTCAGACCTACGGGTCCATAGTTAGTAGCTAGATGGCTTCTTCTCTCTTTTTGTATCTCAATACAATGTTCTCCCCCTCTCTTGTGGAGATCTATTCGATGTAATCTTCTTTTTGCGGTGTGTTTCTTGAGACCGATGAATTGTGGGTTTATGATCAAGTCTATCTATGAATAATATTTGAATCTTCTCTGAATTCTTTTATGTATGATTGGTTATCTTTGCAAGTCTCTTTGAATTATCAGTTTGGTTTGGCCTACTAGATTGATCTTTCTTGCAATGGGAGAAGTGCTTAGCTTTGGGCTCAATCTTGCGGTGTCCTTTCCCGGTGACAGTAAGGGCAGCAAGGCACATATTGTATTGTTTCCATCGAGGATAACAAGATGGGGTTTTCTTCATATTGCATGAGACTATCCCTCTACATCATGTCATCTTGCTTAAGGCGTTACTCTGTTTTTAACTTAATACTCTAGATGCATGCTGAATAGCGGTCGATGAGTGGAGTAATAGTAGTAGATGCAGGCAGGAGTCGGTCTACTTGTCTCGGACGTGATGCCTATATACATGATCATACCTAGATATTCTCATAACTATGTTCAATTCTGTCAATTGCTCAACAGTAATTTGTTCACCCACCGTAGAATACTTATACTCTCGAGAGAAGCCACTAGTGAAACCTACGGCCCCGGGTCTATCTTTATCATATTAATCTCCTACTACTTAGTTATTTCCTTTGCTATTTACTTTGCCTTTATTTTACTTTGCATCTTTATCATAAAAATACCAAAAATATTATCTTATCATATCTATCAGATGTCACTCTCGTAAGTGGCCCTATAGGGATTGACAACCCCTATTTGAATTGGTTGCGCGGATTTATTTGTTTTGTGCAGGTGCGAGGGACTCGCGCGTAGCCTCCTACTGGATTGATACCTTGGTTCTCAAAAACTGAGGGAAATACTTATGCTACTTTGCTGCATCATCCCTTCCACTTCCGGGAAAACCAACGCATTGCTTAAGAGGTAGCATGCCCCTGCCAGCGCCTCCCTCCTCCCACCTCGCGCCGGCCCTGCCAAGCCCATCTAGGGCCCGCCGAGCCTATCCGAGCCCGAGGCGCTCGCTCGCGCCGCCGTCTCCGATCTGGATCGGTAGAGCCCCGAGCTCCTCCCATCTGACCACGCCTCCTTGCGCCCACCTCGACCCCCTCCCACCGGACCTCGCCGTCATCCCCGTCCCCTAGCTGGAGTCGCCGCCGTCGACCACCACCAGCAGGCCGAACCCTCCCCTCTCTTGCTTCCTTCCCTTTCTCCCGTTCTCTCTCTCTCTCTCTCTCTCTCTCTCTCTCTCTCTCTAACTGTCGCCGTCGTCTGCCTACTGCAGCTTGCCGCCGTCAGGGATGCTCGCACCGCCGCCCGGAGTGCCCTCTGCCTCCCCATTCCTGGACCCGTCGCCGCTGCTGTCACCGTTGGCCGCCGACACCACCATGGCCTGGTCCCTCTCAGGATCAAGGGCGACGAGCTTCGCGCCCGCTCACGTTGACTCCCGCGTGGGCCGGCCTTCTCTCCGCCAGGCCCAGAGCCGCCTCCATCGGCCCGACCCAGCACCGACAGGCCCTTGGGCCCGAGGTGAGACTCCATCGAAGCCACCCGTGTGCAGCGCGTGCGGTAGCTGGCCCAGTTCCAGCAGTTTCGGCCCATAGACATTTTTTCTAGATCTGCGATTTTAGCATATTTCCCAGGATTTGCTGTTTTGCAGAAAAACCCTGATACTTCATGCATTTAATATCTCCACAACATTGCATCGGTTTAAAATGTTTTAAATATGGAAATTCTTAGAATTTTGTCTAGTTATATAATTTCCAACTTTCATCCATGTTTAAAATGTTGTTTGTTTATTTTTGCATAAATGGCATGTTAAAATGGCTTAATTCATTACTAAATAACCATAACTCGGAATTTAATAAACTTTATATGCATCTTGTCTAAAAAATGCATAGTTTAACATGGTGGCATTACTTTGTGTAACATCCCAAATTCTAAATTTTGGAATGTTATATTAAATAGATAGATTTGATTAATTGTTTGATTGATTGACTGAAAGTGAGTGAATTCGAAACTTTTTGAAAGTTAAATGAGAGGGAATAAAAGGACTTTCCCAAACTTTCATTTTGCATTTTGATCTCCGTGATTCAAATTCTTTTCAAATACAAAACCCTCGAGAGAAGATGATATGACTTCTTCCATTTAATTAAATGAAAAGGGGTTTTTGAAAAGATTTGAATTTTATTTGAAAATATTTTCTATTCATAAACTTCAAGCAACTCAATGATTTTCATGAGAGAAGGTAAAATGACTTCTTCAAAATATATGAAATATGAGTTGGAAGTTAAAAGGATCAAATTCAAAGTCCTTTTGGAAATTATTTTCAATTTGGAGTTATTTGGGTTTTATTCAAATTATTTTCTCCAAAAATAAAATATATGGAAAATAGGGTAACATGATGCCCTACAATAGAAAATTGGAGAAAAATTAATTTGAAATCATTTTGGTTTTTTAAATGATTTTATTGAGTTTTTATTGCACCAGTAGCACTCTTTGAATTATCTGAATTTGTGTGAATTTTATTTGACTCTAGAAAATTGTTCATGTTGTAGGAAATCTTTTTCTGAAAATTTTGATATATTATATGCCTATATAATATATATATATATTCTATTTTTATTTGTCTAAGAAAATGTTTAGAAAAAACTTTCCCTTTCCGACTGGGCCGGCCCAGCCAACGGGGCCAGGCCGCAGCCCAGCGCCCCGCCGCCTCCGCCTTCGTCTTCGAGCGGGACTCCGCTCGGAGCACCGCCGCGCCGCCGTGGGAGATCGGGACTCCTCCCGAGGTTCGCCGCCCCCCCTCCTCTATATAAACCCGAGGCCCAGCCCCCTCTCTCTCCTCTCGCCGCCGCTCTGGTCTGCATCTCGCCGCCGCCACAGATCGCCGCATCGCCGCCCGCGCCTGATCCAAGCCGCCGCCGCCGCCGCTTTGGTTCGCCACCGACGCCGCTGCCGCTGCCTCGCGCCACGTAGTTGCCCCGCGCCGCCTCCTGCCGCTGTTGTCGCCTCACCGGAACCGCTGCGCCGCCTCGCCTCGCTGTCACCGGAGTTAACCGCCGCCGCCGCCGGTTTTCTAAGAAAACCGCCCCGACCTGTCAAATCGTTGCCCCGGTTCGATTCGGTTCTTTTGATTAAAACCGGTTTTTCTTAATAACCTAGTTAACTAGTGAACGTTCGTTGTTTTGGTCTTCGCAGCGAACGTTTTCGTCATATAAATTTCTGTAGCGAACGTTCGCTATTTAGTATTTTTCTTTTATTTTAGTTTTAGTTTTCGGCCAGGGACTCATCTGTGAATTCTTTCTTCACAATTTAGTCCCTCTGCTTCAAACGATCACTAGTTTTTACCCGTTTAACCAAATCCAACGAAACCAATGCCCACTTCTTCGTTATGATATCCTCTATCCAATAAAACAACTTGAACTTGTTTTTGGAATTTTAAAATTTGAATTAGATCAGATTTAGATTCAAACTTCGTTTGATCATAACTTGAGTTTCGTAGCTCCGTTTGAGTTGATTCTTTTTGCAAATTAAAGCTCTTGACCCACACTTTCTGATGAGGCCAAATTGACATAAGTTTGGTATTGTTAGAAATTGTTTTATGTTGCAAGAGTTATTTGGTTTTGATGTTTTCCGAATCATCTTCTTCTTTCTTTCTGATATGTTGAGTGATTGCTTATGTGTGGTTCTATTGCTTGCGTACGATAGATTGACCGGAGTGTGACGAGTAGATCTATCAAGAGTTATGAGTGCGAATCACCTTCATCAACATTGCAGGCAAGTTCACACTTTGATCATATCCCTTTCATACCCAGTTTTTATGCATTAGTTTCAACCCTCAAACATTGCATGGTTAGGATGTTATTAACATGTGGGTTGGGAAGTAGTTGATGAGGTAGAACCTATTGCCCTGTTACATTCAAACCCTTGGGAGTTACTTCTATGTGTTGCTTATATTGCTATGTTATGCTCGTAGACGTGGTTTGGGTGAGTGAAATCCATGACAGATGTGAGATTGTTAATTAATGGTTCAACTTAAGGTGGCAACTTAAACACACATCTGGGTGGATTTAGGCACCTGGAGTACCCAGTGTTGCCTGTATTTTTGGAAATCCCGGAGTACCCGTGGGATCTTCCTATGGACCGCCACCCAGGCTCAAAGGGATCATAAGATTATTCATGCTAGAAACTTCTGTGTGCAGCCACAAGCTATTATGGGCTCTAGCATAGTTGAGTAAGTTACGTGAAGCTCCCGAAGAGGTGGATCGGCAGGTAGTGGGATAGGTTTGGTATGGTCTACCCGGAGTAAGGGGTTAATGCTTCTGAAAGACTGTGTCTCGGTCATCCGTTTCTCAAACACCATGTAGTGCGAGAAATCCAATGGAGGAGATCGGGTCTTGTGGGGAAAAGTGCGTAAACCTCTGCAGAGTGTACAAACTAATCATGGTTAGCCGTGTCCCCAGTTATGGACATCTTGAGTATCTGGTTCTTGGATTATCATATTGATCTCATCACGTTACTTAAATAATTTGTTGGGTTATTGATGTTAATTTGGGATTGAGTTGGAGGAACCTTCTCAATATTTTCAACCAACTTTGTAGTTAAATAAATTATATTCCTTTGCAGTAGGGAAAAATTGGCTTTTCGCAAAAACATTATAACCATAGAGCCTTTCCACCAGCCAAATATGCATGTAGTGATAGCCTTTATTCATCATTATCCTATGGTGTGAATTTGCCAGTACATTCAATGTACTGACCCTTTGTGGCTGCAACGTCTCATGTTGCAGGATTCTTACGACGAGTAAGTGATACGTTAGGGTTACGATTTCTACACTCAACTTTGCCATTGGTGTTGATGGGAATCCACAACCTTGTTGTTACTTCTGCTATTGGATTGAGGTAATAGTATTTACGTTATTTTATACATGTGATTTACCTCTGTTATAAATCCTCGAGTACTGTGTGTGTCAGCATACCGATCTAGGAATGACACATAAGCTTAGAGACTTGACCGTCTGAGGTCGGGTCACTACAAGATGGTATCAGAGCACATGTTGACTGTAGGACGTGACCCCTAGAAACTGGCAAGCCCATAGGAAAGATTTTCTCTACAAACTTCATTTTCAAAAGATCTTTTAGCTCTCCTCTTTTCTGAGCTTTATCAAAATATTTCCCTTTTAGTGAGACCATACCCCTTTTCCCTTTTGGCCACTCGAGGATTCAACTGATGAGACCACTCCCAGAAGGACAAGATATTGGACAACTAAGACCATTCGGAATGAAGAGGAATTTACCGTGTATTATAATAATGGAAACTACAATGATTGAAGACTCCGAAGACTAGGAGAATTTGAAGGCCCTGTAGAATTTTCCAGATTTGTATGACCTAGGAAGGCACCCCTTATGGAACTTGGCAGACTAAGGAAGCTGTCAATACCTGAGATCAAGGTGTATCGGAGAAAGACTAGAACATGGAGCATTAGAACCCAAGGTTTTGTCAAGAAAACCCTAAGGCGGGACATATCAACTATGGAAGATAGCTCATGGCAATGACAAGGGCAGAAACACGGTTATCCGTGATGCCATCGCCACTGATACTATGGTCACCGAGCTGAGCTAAGCATGCATTTTTTTCCAAAAGGATTGGATTGTAGAAGGCTAATGGAGCATCTATCAGCAAAAGATGAAGTTTTAACCTTAGCCGGTGTATCACCAGGATCTGGAGTAGTACATCAAGAAGTTTAAGATGGAGCTCCAGGAAGCGGTATTAGACAAGGAAGCATTTCATGAAGAACTCAGGAACCAGAAGCTGAAGTAGCCAAATTGGAGGAACAAAACCTCGAGATACCGGAAATTTGTCAGGAACTAAAGGACAGTAGGACCATGGCTCATGCCAAGGGTGTTGAAACCCAGAAGTTTGGAACACAACTCCAGAAATATTAAAGGATGTCATTAGAGAGTTTGCGTCAACAGAAATCTGGCAGAGGAACTTGAGAAGGACAAGCATGATCAGAAGAAGCCATCAGAGACATGAACAAGACCTGAAGAGTCTGGCGACGTTGAAGATTTATTGACCTTTAGAAGACCAAACCCCTATTATATACCTACATTAGATGCGACGATTGTGAGCTGTCATTTGTTTGATGTTTTCCGACAGCCACAATAAAATCTATCTTTTCAAAATTGTTGTTTGCATTATGTGTATCCCTCTCTATCTCTCTTATCTCACCCCAAACCCTTGGACCCAATAGAGGATGAATGGAGATGAGCTTGTATTTTCTGGACCGATGAGTCAGTTGGAGACAGACCGATGGATTCAGAACATGGAGGATCACATGGAGAATAACCCTATAGTTGGAAATGATATGACCCAGCACGCTCTTCAGTGATTTGAAAGAGGTGCTGCTACTTGGTGGAGGATGTACCAAACCATGAATGGATGGCAAGGAGTAACCACTTGGAAAGAATTTAAGTTGACTCTACAAAGATCTCATCTTGTGTCCCAGAAGTTGAAGCCTTATGGAAAGGATATGAAGAAACCTTGTGCATGCAAGATTTGGGGAGAAATAGGACACACCCACAAAGAACACAAGGATGAATGCCCTGATTGTGAAGGAAGTCACCCAGCTGAAGAATGCCCAACTAGGCAGATTACTTGTTTCTTATGTGAAGGGACTACCCACTATCTTGCTCAGTGTCACATTTACCCCATGGTACGAAGAACTGTACAGTAGAAGAAAGAAGTAAAGAAAGGAGCCCTTATGGAAATTTTAGAAGAACCCGTGATGAAGGAAGATGTCGGGGACACACCCAAAGAAGAACCAATTAAACCCTGCACCAAGTCATGCTATTCATGTGGAGAAGAAGGACACATCTCCCAGAATTGTTTGAATGGGGATCTAGTAGTATTCCCGACAGAGGAAGTAGAGTATGACCCACAGGAAATAGAAGCCCTGATTGGAACGGAAAAGTCCAGAAAGAGAAGTAGAGTGGATTCCAGGAAGGATCTGAGGCATATCACCTGTTATAGGTGCAAGGAGTCAGGGCACTACCTCAGCAATTGCCCAAAAAGGAAACCTTGAGACTTGTCAGAAGTAATATTTTTTCGTTGTAATGGAGCAGGGCATTTTGCCAGAGAATACCCCAAGGAGAAGGAGACTTGTGATAATTAGTGGTGTATGTGAGAAGTATAGTAGTAGTAGTGAGAAAATTTTCCTTTATATTGAGGTGTTGAGTTGAGGCATGTAATGGAAGTGCGGGAAATTGTAATACTTTGAGAATCAATAAAGTTAGTATCGTTGGTACTGATATGGATTTTATGAGTTGTCACTCTATGAAGAAGGATTTTGACCATTTTCAGGATATGAGAAATATGGTCTATGGAAGATTTGTGCATTTTAAGGGTGGTAGTACCCTGTAAGAACCCTTGACCCCAGGAAAAGATGAGGATACTCCACTGAGTGGATTTCGGACAAAATGAATACGAGTTTTGTCTCGATATGTGTGATACCCCAAGAGTATGTGGGATGAATTTGGAGACCGTCAGTTGTTTGGACCAAATGTGATCAAGGAGTCAGAAGAGAATGTTAAGTTGATTCGAGATAGACTAAAGGTAGCTCAGTCCAGGCAGAGGAGATATGCAGACTCAAAAACTCAAGGAGGTAGTCTATGAGATTGGAGACAGAACATGTCTTCGTCCCCTCTGCGAGGAGTTAAACGATTTGTAGTTAAGGGAAAGTTAGCCCTGAGATTTGTAAGACCATACCGAGTTTTGGAGCGTATGGGAGAAGTGGCCAACAAGTTGGAGTCACCCGAAGGACTGTCAGGAGTTCAGGATGTGTTTCACGTTTCCCAGTTGAAGAAGTGCCATGCAGAGATGGCCAATATTCCCCTGTAAGGACGCTTGACCCTGGAAAGGATAATGATGTTCCACGAAGTGGAGTATGGACTGCATAAGTATAAGTTTTTATCTCGGTGTGTAGGATATCCCACGAGGATGAAGAGATGAATTACTATTGGATATAAAGGAGGTATGATGTTGGTATTATGGATCAATAGAAACTCCATGATGAGTCCGAGTAATCATGTCCTAGCTTGGTGCCAATAGAAGGAAGAGAGACAATACAAATGGATGGATTTTAAGTATGCTAGGAAGCTGCAAGTTGGATGTTGGAATAACGATCAGTTGCCCAGAGGATGAGTTCAAGGATTACAAGTAATGAGATGGGCCATAACCCACAGGCCCCAGGACCTACCAAGGAGAAAGCACACTCTTGTTGAAGGAAAAACCCTGGAAGAAGTTACGTTTATCGACCGACAATTTTATAGGAGTTTACGCAAAACCTGAGAGTTGTGAAGGAACGATAGATGTTTGTTTGGCTTGCAGAATCAATGGATTTATCCGAACCTTGGTTCGTCGACAAGAGAAATTCTGCAATGCTTGTGAGGATGACCGAGTGTTAGGATGCGAGATTCGCTAAACCGTATACAAAGTAATGATTTGGGTGCAGGATGAATTGATCACCATACTGACTTACTCTTATTATTCGCCTTGCTATATGGGATGGTAAATCTGAGTGACTTACCTATAGAAGAGAGACAACGATATTAAACCTTGTTTAAACCTTAGAATGGTATAGCAAATTTTTCCCTTCTACAAGGCAGTTGTTGCCAACCATAGGATATACGGTGAGGATCAACCTAGACCCATTTCCTGCAGGAGAAACCATAAATGGTTGACCACCATGAGATATCGAAAGTTGTTTAGTATTGGCGCCAGACCCGTCAGCTAAGAAGACCCGGCCTCTAAATGACCGTATCAAGATGAAATGACGGGAGAATTGTGGTAAAGGTTATGCCGCTACCGGAAGAGCTCAGAGAAGGAATTTTCCAGAGAATTTGAGAAGACCGGCCCTGACAAGAATAAGGATGGAGTATATGAGTATTGATGGGACCGAACAATGTTTCTAAGGGTGGTAGCACCCCAGACCCCTCGTGATGATTGATGGATTTGAGAAGACCCCCCCCCCCCAAACCTAACCTATTTCTTTCTATCCTCTCTGAATCTCGAGGACGAGATTCATTTTAAGGGTGGTAGGTTTGTAACATCCCAAAATTCTAAATTTTGGAATGTTATATTAAATAGATAGATTTGATTGATTGTTTGATTGACTGACTGAAAGTGAGTGAATTCGAAACTTTTTGAAAGTTAAATGAGAGGGAATAAAAGGACTTCCCCAAACTTTCATTTTGCATTTTGATCTCCGTGATTCAAATTCTTTTCAAACACAAAACCCTTGAGAGAAGATGATATGACTTCTTCCATTTAATTAAATGAAAAGGGGGTTTTGAAAAGATTTGAATTTTATTTGAAAATATTTTCAATTCATAAACTTCAAGCAACTCAATGATTTTCATGAGAGAAGATAAAATGACTTCTTCAAAATATATGAAATACGAGTTGGAAGTTAAAACGATCAAATTCAAAGTCCTTTTGGAAATTATTTTCAATTTGGAGTTATTTGGGTTTTATTCAAATTATTTTTCTCCAAAAATAAAATATACGGAAAATAGGGTAACATGATTCCCTACAATAGAAAATTGGAGAAAAATTAATTTGAAATCATTTTGGTTTTTTAAATGATTTTATTGAGTTTTCATTGCACCAGTAGCACTCTTTGAATTATCTGAATTTGTGTGAATTTTATTTGACTCTAGAAAAATGTTCATGTTGTAGGAAATATTTTTTTGAAAATTTTGATATATTATATGCCTATATAATATATATATATATATATATATATATATATATATATATTGTTTTTATTTGTGTGAGAAAATGTTTAAAAAAACTTTCCCTTTCCGACTGGGCCGGCCCAGCCAACCGGGCCAGGCCGCAGCCCAGCTGTGATGCCCTCGATTCAATCGTACACTAATCATACACACAAATGTGTACGATCAAGATCAAGGACTCACGCAAAGATATCACAACACAACTCTAGACACAAATTAAAATAATACAAGCTTTATATTACAAGCCAGGGGCCTCGAGGGCTCGAATACATAAGCTCGAATACACAAGAGTCAGCGGAAGCAACAATATGTGAGTACAGACATAAGTTAGACAAGATTGCCTTAAGAAGGCTAGCACAAAAGCAATAAGGATCGAAAAGGCAAGGCCTCCTGCCTGGGAGCCTCCTAACTACTCCAAGTCGTCTGCGGTCTTCACGTAGTAGTAGGCATTCTCCGGGTAGTAGTAGTCATCAGTGGCGTCGTCTGGCTCCTGGGATCCATCATCTGGTCGCAACAATCGGGTATGGGGGGAAAAGAAGTAACAAAGCAACCGTGAGTAGTCATCCAAAGTACTCGCAAGACTTACATCAGATCTAAACTAAGTATGCATCTGTATCAAAGGAATGGGTTGTATCTGTGGACTAAACTGCAGAATGCTAGAAGGGAAGGGGAAAGCCTAGTCTATCGAAAACTAGCATCTTCTTGAAACCACCATCTTGCAGCAATAGGAGGGAGTAGAGTAGCATAAAGTAATGTAGCAGTAATGTTATCAATCTCAGCCAGAGATCCTTTATCGACTCCCTCCGAGAAAGCAATCCTAGAGCCATAATATCCAAGTGTCAACACATTCCAAACCTCATCACCATCCAGTTCTCATCACAAGTATCTAGTTCTAGTTGTATCGATCAGGATACAACTCCAAGTGTCCGTTACCGTAGGACAGGCTATCAATAGATGTTTTCTTCCCTGCAGGGGTGCACCAACTTACCCACCACGCTCGATTAACTCTGGTCGGACACACTTTCCTAGGTTATGCCCGGCCTCGGCCAAACAATACGCCACAACCCGACCTAGGCTTAATAGAGAGGCCAGCACGCCGGTCTAAACCTATGTGTAGGATCTAGAAGTAGATGTGTCTAAAGGGGGGGGGGTCATTAGACACTTAGTGCTAAAGTTGCAATCTTTAAGCTTTTTCGGTTTAAGTGGGGTTTATTCACAATTTCAGCACACGCAATACATATCAAGCAAGCATGCAAAGAGTATATGAGCAGCGGAATGTAAATCATGCAACTTGCAAGAATGTAAAGGGAAAGGTTTGGAGAGATTAAACGCAATTGGAGACACGGATGTTTTTCCCGTGGTTCGGATAGGTGGTGCTATCCTACATCCACGTTGATGGAGACTTCAACCCACGAAGGGTAACGGTTGCGTGAGTCCACACAGGGCTCCACCCAAGGGCAACGGTTGCGCGAGTCCACACAGGGCTCCACCCACGAAGGGTCCACGAAGAAGCAACCACCCACAAAGGGTCCACGAAGAAGCAACCTTGTCTATCCCACCATGGCCATCACCCACGAAGGACTTGCCTCACTAGCGGTAGATCTTCACGAAGTAGGCGATCTCCTTGCCCTTACAAACTCCTTGGTTCAACTCCACAATCTTGTCGGAGGCTCCCAAGTGACACCTAGCCAATCTAGGAGACACCACTCTCCAAGAAGTAACAAATGGTGTGTAGGTAATGAACTCCTTGCTCTTGTGATTCAAATGATAGTCTCCCCAACACTCAACTCTCTCTCATAGGATTTGGATTTGGTGGAAAGAAGATTTTGAGTGGAAAGCAACTTGGGAAGGCTAGATATCAAGATTCATATGGTAGGAATGGAATGTCTTGGTCTCAACACATGAGTAGGTGGTTCTCTCTCAGAACATATGAGTTGGAATGGTGTGTGTGTTCTGATGGCTCTCTCACGGAATGAGAAAGAGGTGGAGGGGTATATATAGCCTCCACACAAAATCCAACCGTTACACACAATTTACCAATCTCGGTGGGACCGAATCAGAAAACTCGGTCAGACCGAAATAGTAAACCTAGTGACCGTTAGGAATTTCGGTGGGACTGACATGCAACTCGGTAGGACCGATTCGGTTAGGGTTTGGGCATAACGTAATCTCGGTGAGACCGATTACACAAACTCGATGCGACCGAATTTGGTAATTAGCTAACCAGAGAGTTGGTCAGGCAAACTCGGTGGGACCGATTTGCTCTTTCGGTGAGACCGAGTGGAACTCGGTGAGACCGAAAAGTTACAAAGGGGAAACACTGAGTTTACATTGCAATCTCGGTGGGACCGATTGCATATCTCGGTGGGACCGAGAATATTGCAATAGGTAACAGAGAGTTTGCAATCCCATCTCGGTGAGACCGAGATCCTTATCGGTAGAACCGAATTGCTAGGGTTTGGCAGTGGCTAATGACAAGTGAAACTCGGTGGCGCCGGATAGGAAGAATCGATAGGACCGAGTTTGGCTTAGGGTTCAGGTCATATGTGGATGTGGGAAAGTAGCTGAGGATTTTGGAGCATATCATTAAGCACATGAAGCAAGAGGCTCATTAAGCAACACCTCATCCCTCCTTGATAGTATTGGCTTTTCCTATGGACTCAATGTGATCTTGGATCACTAAAATGTAAAATGAAGAGTCTTGAGCTTGAAGCTTTAGCCAATCCTTTGTTCTTAGCATCTTGAAGGAGTTCCCACAACCTTTAGTCCATGCCACTCCATTGTTGAACTTACCTGAAACATGCTAGATAGAAATGTTAGTCCAACAAGAGATATGTTGTCATCAATTATCAAAACCACCTAGGGAGCACTTGTGCTTTCAATCTCCGCCTTTTTGATAATTGATGGCAACATACATCAAAGCTTTAGATAAAGATATAAAGAACAACAAGTAAAGCTTTGGAAGGACATGTAACGAGCATAGGCTCCCCCTACATGTATGCACTCATGTAAATATGAAATATAGAGGCATGTGAGAGCATAAGCATGACAGAGTAGGCAATGTGTTACATGCATCTTGGCCATATGCATCAGAGCAAAAGATTATCAAGGAAAATACCTTCATGCTCATGAGTCCTTCTTGCAAACAGTATGTACATAAGCAAGAATTCCTCATACTCATGATTTTGATGCATATACTTACCTTGTGGTCTTGAGTTGGCTTAGGATGGAATGAACCTGCACAAACAAGGTTAGATAACACAGGTACATCTACTAGCCAGAGCAAACAAAAGAAACCACAAGAATACCAAGACTGGGATGACATGTAGAGAGTGAGTACAAGGTACCACATTGAATTCAACATGTCCCCAAGAATAAAGATATGCAATGAATTTGACTGATTTCTTTCCCTTAGGTGTCTTGCTCCCCCTGAATCATACATGGGATATTGGGAGAAGATAGGAAACAGAAAATCAGAGCTGAAAGATATGAATAGAACTTAATTCAAATGAGTTCATATGAACATGTCTTTCCCCCAAAAAGACATGTGGCATCTCTCCTCTTGAACATCAAGCATCTGGGATCCTTGAGCATTCTCTCCCCCTTGGAGATTTCTTTCTCCCCCTTAATATACGGGATCCTTGAGTATTCTCTCCCCCTTAGTACTTTCTCCTTTGTAGGTGATAAGCTTTTGATGTGATCTCTCTCTCCTTGATGATAAGCTTTGATGTGATCTCTCTCTCCCCCTTTGACATCAATTTCCAAGAAGGCTTTTCCTGGAATCCGTCGAATAGGTTTGGTCCTTGAGATTCAGTACAAAGCAGGGAATAAAACTGTGATGCTTGTAGAGGACAAGATTCATTGAGTGGAGCTGGATCAGAAGAAATATAGAATGTGTGGCAAACTGTTTTTCCTGTTGCGAAATCGATGGCACCGAGTGGCATGTTTCGGTAGTACCGAAGGGATTCGGTTGGACCGAAAATGGCAATTCGGTGAAACCGAGTTCATCACAGAGAAAAACACTTGTCACCTCAGCTCACTAGTCAAGTAAGATCTCACAAAGATTTGCAATGAATTTGATGCAGAAATATTCAGAACAAGAACAAAAAAAGAAAAGAGTGAAAGTTTCTAGATGAAGTTTTTGTTTTTGTTTTGTTTGAAAAAGAAGGAAACAAATATGCAAGGGACAAATGCAATAACTCGGAAAAGAACGCAAGAGAACTTCATCTAGAATTGGGCGGTGACATAGTTACCTATGTTAGAGTATATTGACTTAGGAGTCAAGTGAGAACACTTGATCATAGGTCATACTCATCGTTTAAGCTCAAAATGGGGTTACCATTTTTCGTTTAAGCATCTTGATGTATTCACATCTTGTTGAGTTGCTTTGACTCATGTTTTGGAGTAAAGCTTCTCTAAGATGGAATAACATACCTTGGGTGGTGATGTGGTTCTTGCTCGTGTAGTTGAACTTGTGTGGGTGCTCAGGGTGGATGTAGTTCATCAAGAGTTGGGAGCACCACTTGGAGTTTGAGTTCATCTACCTACATGGGTTAGTTCTCGCAAGGAATAGCACTTGTGTATCCAAAAATGACAATCATGAAGCTTAACATAGAATTTGTCAAAGGATATGTTTGAATGGTTTTGTGCTTCCTTGTCTTCAACACTATTGTGTAGAGTATTGGTCTTGTAGAGACTGCTCAAGATGTGAGTGAGTCGCAATCTCATGGAATTCGATTCAACCAAGCACCTACATGGGTTAGACAACATGCAAGGTGCAAATATATCCAAGACATAAGATAGTTATCATAAGAGATACATCATGGATTAGTTATAAGCTCATGTCTTGCATGTATCCAATGGAGTTTCTACTCCAAGTTCGAAGCATCAATGATGTTCAATTCTCCTCTCAACCTGCAAAACACTTTCTCATCAAGCGGTTTAGTGAATATATCCGCTAATTGCTTATCGGTGCGAACATGCTTAAGATTGATGTCACCCTTAGCAACATGATCTCGAATGAAATGATGGAGAACTTCAATATGCTTAGTTTGAGAATGTTGTACAGGATTATGACCAATTTTGGTAGCACTTTCATTGTCACAAAGCAGTGGAACATGTTTCACATAAATCCCATAATCTTTAAGAGTTTGGGTCATCCAAAGTAATTGAGCACAACATGAACCAGCGGCAATGTATTCCGCTTCGGCGGTGGATAAGGATACCGAGTTTTGTTTCTTGAAAGACCAAGACACAAGAGATCTACCAAGAAATTGACAAGTACCCGAAGTGGACTTTCTATCAACCTTGTCTCCGGCATAATCTGAGTCGGAATAGCCAACAAGATCAAAAGAAGACCTCTTAGGATACCAAATGCCAAAATTTGGTGTATGGATTAAATATCTCACTATCCTTTTCACAGCCTTAAGATGACAATCTTTAGGAGCAGCTTGATATCGTGCACACATGCACACACTTAGCATAATATCGGGACGTGAAGAACATAGGTATAACAATGAACCAATCATAGAGCGATAAACCTTTTGATCAACAGGTTTGCCATCTTTGGTCAAATCATTATGTCCACTAGTAGGCATGGGTGTAGACATACCTTTGCATTCTTGCATATTGAACTTCTTGAATAAGTCCTTGGTGTACTTTGTTTGAGAGACAAATGTACCTTCCTTAGTTTGCTTGATTTGTAACCCGAGAAAGAATTTGAGTTCGCTCATCATAGACATCTCAAACTTCTCTGACATTAGCTTTCCAAACTTTTCACTAAAGAGAGGGTTAGTTGAACCAAATATGATGTCATCAACATAAATTTGGCATACAAATAGTTCTCCATTAACCTTTTTAGTAAAAAGAGTAGAATCAATTTTACCAATTTCAAAACCACTTGTAGTAAGGAACTTGGTCAAGCATTTATACCATGCTCTAGGAGCTTGTTTAAGACCATAAAGAGCTTTGTGAAGTTTGTAAACATGATTTGGTTTCTTAGGATTGACAAAGCCGGGAGGTTGTTTGACATAAACTTCCTCCTCTATTTCTCCATTTAGAAAAGCACTTTTAATGTCCATTTGGTACAAGGTGATATTATGGTGATTAGCATAGGCAAGTAAGATGCGAATGGACTCAAGTCTAGCAACGGGAGCATACGTCTCACCATAGTCCATACCTTCGACTTGTGTGTATCCTTGGGCGATGAGACATGCTTTGTTGCGGACCACTTGTCCATCTTCATCTTGCTTGTTGTGAAACACCCATTTGGTACCAATGATGTTGTGGTTGTTGTCGGGCTTCTCAACCAATGTCCAAACTTGGTTTCTCTCAAAATTATGTAGCTCTTCATGCATAGCGTTTATCCAATCCGGATCTTCCAATGCTTCTTCAACCTTCATTGGTTCAATGCTAGAGATGAATGAATAGTTTTCACAAAAGTTAGCTAAGCGAGTTCTGGAGCGAGTGATTCTCCCGGTTTGTATATCATTGAGGATTTGCTCGACTGGATGATCTTTGGCAATTCTTGCTCGAACTCGTGAGAGCTTTTTCTTGGGTCTTCGTTGAACATCTTCTTCATCTTGTTCTTCTTCTTGGCCTTCTTCTTTGTTGACGTCGTCGTTCTCTTGTCGTGGTGGAGAAGGAGGTTGTTGATGTTCATCTTGACGTACTTCCTCGTTTTCTTCATCTTGGTGTGTCCCACTGGTGGATGCTTCTGTGTCGATTCTTGGTTCACCTTGTTGTGAAGTAGAAGCTTCCACTTGGACGGATGAAGTACTCTCCTTCACCTCCGTTGGACGAATTTTGCCAATGGACAAGTCTTGAATTGCTTCCGAAGGGTCTTTGTCTCCTACATCAATTGGCAATTGCTCTACTTGCGAGCCATTAGATTCATCAAACTTCACATCTACCGTCTCTTCAACCTTTCGGGTGAAATTGTTGTAGACACGGTAAGTGTGAGAGTTTGAGCCATAACCAAGTAGAACACCTTCATGAGATTTAGGAGCAAACTTTGAACGATGATGCTTATCAAGAATGTAGCACTTTGAGCCGAATACTCGAAAGTATCCAACTTGAGGCTTGTTACCGGTGAGGAGCTCGTATGCCGTCTTGCCGAGTAGCTTGTGAAGATATAAGCGATTTGTTGCGTGACAAGCTGTCTCAACCGCTTCTGCCCAAAAGTGCTTTGGCGTCTTGTATTCATCAAGCATCATTCTTGCCATTTCGATGAGCGTCCGGTTCTTCCTCTCAACAACTCCATTTTGTTGAGGTGTGTACGTAGCCGAGAACTCGTGTGAAATCCCTTCTTCGTCAAGAAAGGTGTCCACATTTGCGTTCTTGAACTCCGTTCCGTTGTCACTCCGAACCTTCTTGATCTTCACATCAAACTGATTTTGGGCCTTCCTAGCGAAGTTTCTGAAGATCTTCTGGACCTGCGACTTGTCATTAAGAAAGAACACCCACGTAAATCTTGAAAAATCATCAACTATAACTAGACCAAAAGAATTTCCACCGAAACTCTTGTAGGCGTTGGGACCAAAAAGATCCATGTGAAGCAGCTCGAGTGGCCTCCTTGTGGTCATGATGTTCTTCACGGGATGTCTTCCTCCAACCTGTTTACCTGCTTGACAAGCACTGCAAAGTCTATCCTTATCAAATATGACATCGTTAACTCCAAGGATATGATTTCCTTTAATAAGCTTGTCAAGGTTTCTCATGCCAACGTGACCTAGTCGTCTATGCCACAACCAACCTTTTGAGGATTTAGCAACAAAGCAAGTTTTAGGTTGTGCCTTTTTAGAGAAATCGACAATGTAAAGATCACCTCTACGCATACCCGTAAAGACCATTTTATGATTGTCTCGACGAAATACTCGGCAATCTACCTCAGTAAATAGGACATTCAAACCGAAATCAGCAAGTCTAGATATTGAAAGTAAGTTGTAGCCAAGAGATTCAACGAGCATGACATTTTGAACGGAACTATCATGTGAGATGGCCACCTTACCAAGGCCAACCACTTTACCCTTTGAATTATCATCGAAGGTGACATATTTTCGAGGGCCGTTGTTTTCAGCAAGTTCACGGAACATCTCTTCATCTCCGGTCATATGATCAGTGCATCCACTATCAAGGACCCATTCCTTTCCTCCTGATTCATATCCCCGAAGATTTGCCATAAGACCAAAATGTCTCATTGCATTATCAAGATCGGAGTCACTATCATTATCATCATAATATTCATGTTCATCATGATCTTGTGACTCATCATTTCCTAGAGAGGGTAATTCATTAGATAGATGATCAAAGTGGTTACTTTTATGAATTCTTATGGCTTTGAGTATGATATCATTAATGATTTCAACATCTCCTTTAGCATGCTTAAGATTGGCAAGTTCAAGAAGACATTTACCAGAACTAGGATCACTAAAGTTCATCTTACTCAAGGCAATAGAGTTATGGAGAATTTCATCCAAAGTTTTCAAGGAGTGATTGGGAAACCATTCCTCAAGAAATTTCCATATCGTATAGGCGCAATTTTGAGTAGGCAAACTAGCAATCAAATCTTTGGGCAAACCTCTAATGATGAGCTCAGTAGTTCTAAGATTGCGAATCATGTCAATATCTTCATCTAGGGTAGGATGCAAGGGATCAATATGGGGTGCACAAGGGCTAGTAATATACTTGTTCAAATGATATTGATTGAAGATTACAAGCATCTCATTTTTTCACTCATGAAAGTACCTTCCATCAAGAGTAGGCACTCTATGTCTAAGACTCCCTAGAGTAGACACATCCATATTCCTCCAATGGTGATTAAACCAAGGCAATGGAGACCAAAGCTCTGATACCACTTGTAGGATCTAGAAGTAGATGTGTCTAAAGGGGGGGTGATTAGACACTTAGTGCTAAAGTTGCAATCTTTAAGCTTTTTCGGTTTAAGTGGGGTTTATTCACAATTTCAGCACACGCAATACATATCAAGCAAGCATGCAAAGAGTATATGAGCAGCGGAATGTAAATCATGCAACTTGCAAGAATGTAAAGGGAAAGGTTTGGAGAGATTAAACGCAATTAGAGACACGGATGTTTTTCCCGTGGTTCGGATAGGTGGTGCTATCCTACATCCACGTTGATGGAGACTTCAACCCACGAAGGGTAACGGTTGCATGAGTCCACACAGGGCTCCACCCAAGGGCAACGGTTGCGCGAGTCCACACAGGGCTCCACCCACGAAGGGTCCATGAAGAAGCAACCACCCACAAAGGGTCCACGAAGAAGCAACCTTGTCTATCCCACCATGGCCATCGCCCACGAAGGACTTGCCTCACTAGCGGTAGATCTTCACGAAGTAGGCGATCTCCTTGCCCTTAAAAACTCCTTGGTTCAACTCCACAATCTTGTCGGAGGCTCCCAAGTGACACCTAGCCAATCTAGGAGACACCACTCTCCAAGAAGTAACAAATGGTGTGTAGGTAATGAACTCCTTGTTCTTGTGCTTCAAATGATAGTCTCCCCAACACTCAACTCTCTCTCATAGGATTTGGATTTGGTGGAAAGAAGATTTTGAGTGGAAAGCAACTTGGGAAGGCTAGATATCAAGATTCATATGGTAGGAATGGAATGTCTTGGTCTCAACACATGAGTAGGTGGTTCTCTCTCAGAACATATGAGTTGGAATGGTGTGTGTGTTCTGATGGCTCTCTCACGGAATGAGAAAGAGGTGGAGGGGTATATATAGCCTCCACACAAAATCCAACCGTTACACACAATTTACCAATCTCAGTGGGACCGAATCAGAAAACTCGGTCAGACCGAAATAGTAAACCTAGTGACCGTTAGGAATTTCGGTGGGACTGACATGCAACTCGGTAGGACCGATTCGGTTAGGGTTTGGGCATAACGTAATCTCGGTGAGACCGATTACACAAACTCGATGCGACCGAATTTGGTAATTAGCTAACCAGAGAGTTGGTCAGGCAAACTCGGTGGGACCGATTTGCTCTTTCGGTGAGACCGAGTGGAACTCGGTGAGACCGAAAAGTTACAAAGGGGAAACACTGAGTTTACATTGCAATCTCGGTGGGACCGATTGCATATCTCGGTGGGACCGAGAATATTGCAATAGGTAACAGAGAGTTTGCAATCCCATCTCGGTGAGACCGAGATCCTTATCGGTAGAACCGAATTGCTAGGGTTTGGCAGTGGCTAATGACAAGTGAAACTCGGTGGCGCCGGATAGGAAGAATCGATAGGACCGAGTTTGGCTTAGGGTTCAGGTCATATGTGGATGTGGGAAAGTAGCTGAGGATTTTGGAGCATGTCATTAAGCACATGAAGCAAGAGGCTCATTAAGCAACACCTCATCCCTCCTTGATAGTATTGGCTTTTCCTATGGACTCAATGTGATCTTGGATCACTAAAATGTAAAATGAAGAGTCTTGAGCTTGAAGCTTTAGCCAATCCTTTGTTCTTAGCATCTTGAAGGAGTTCCCACAACCTTTAGTCCATGCCACTCCATTGTTGAACTTACCTGAAACATGCTAGATAGAAATGTTAGTCCAACAAGAGATATGTTGTCATCAATTATCAAAACCACCTAGGGAGCACTTGTGCTTTCACTATGCCCCCAGGGGTCATGGGCCATCTCCCCAGGAACTCCTGCACATTGTGTACGCGGCCGGTGAGCAGACCTAGCTACCTCCTTCAACAAGGTAGGAGCTTACGCAGTCCAAC
The DNA here is from genome assembly GCF_002162155.2 of Triticum dicoccoides. Taxonomy (NCBI): domain Eukaryota; kingdom Viridiplantae; phylum Streptophyta; class Magnoliopsida; order Poales; family Poaceae; genus Triticum; species Triticum dicoccoides. The sequence goes on along the minus strand of NC_041384.1, from coordinate 374,236,466 downwards.
CCGGCACGCGCCGCTTAGTCGCTGACGTCTATTAAGCTTCGGCTGATGTATACGACGCAGAATGCCCATACTATGCCCAGGTGATGGTTAGTGCTATAAGGCCAGAGGCCCCTCGGATCAAATATCCAAATCGTAGTGGATTAGGAATGCACGGATTGAGTCTTTAAAGATTTGAGAACACTTGATGTATGTCTTGCCGTGGATATCTGTCACGTGATTCACTTGATGTATGTTTTGGTGATCAACTTGCGGGTTCCGCCCATGAACCTATGCATAGGGGTTGGCACACGTTTTCGTCGTGATTCTCCGGTAGAACTTTGGGGCACTCTTTGGGGCACTCGTATAATCATACCCACGGATACTTGAGGTGACATTGGAGTATCTAGGTGACATTAGGGTTTTGGTTGATTTGTGTCTTAAGCTGTTATTCTAGTACAAACTCTAGGGCTGTTTGTGCCACTTATAGGAATAGCCCACCGGATTGATTGGAAAGAATAACTTTGAGGTGGTTTCGTACCCTACCATAATCTCTTCATTCATTCTCCTCTATTAGTGACTTTGGAGTGACTCTTTGTTGCATGTTGAGGGATAGTTTTATGATCCATTATGTTAGTATTGTTGAGAGGACTTACACTAGTGAAAGTATGAACCCTAGACCTTGTTTCCTAGCATTGCAATACCGTTTACGCTCACTTTTATCATTAGTTACCTTGCTGTTTTTATATTTTCAGCTTACAAAAACTATTATCTACTATCCATATACCACTTGTATCACCATCTCTTCGCCGAACTAGTGCACCTACACTACTAGGGAAAAGCCTAGCAGCAGCACGGGTTTTCGGCGTTTTAGTAGCGCGGGGGCCGGCGCTACTAATAAGGCGCTATAGCTAATGTATAGCAGTAGCGCTGGTCCACCCGCGCTACTGCTACACAAGTGTTGCAGCAGCGCGCTTAAAGGAACCTCGCTGCTGCTAATAGCTATAGCGTGCTTCCCCTGTGCGCGCTACTGCTAAGCGCGTTGCTGCTAACTTTTCTCCACTCGCTACTGCTAATTTTAGTAGTTTTTTGTTTTCTGGCATATTTGTTTTGTATTTGAACAGGCTTTATAGAAGAATCTTTAGCACATACAAATGTCATCATGATACACATACAAATGCCTGCGAGACCACAAATGTAATCATAGCATATACATACAAATAGTCTCGTCGTAATCATCATCCAACACAAAGTGGTATCTTGTCATCATCTCGAAAATAGCGATACATGCAAGTCTCGAATACTTGCAACTACAACGTCATCCATCTAAACAAACGTATACGCGAGAAGAGCTATCACTATGAGTGAGAGCGGAACTATGCAGTACATGAGATGGCGGTTACGAGTCCTCTCTCGCGCTAGCGTGAACCTCAAGTAACTAGCTTCTCCTTCTTGTCTGCTTTTGAAGCCTTTATAGCTGGCGTCCGAGAACCCATTCACTTGTGCCTGACACTCATGCCACTCGTTGTACACCCCCGGAACCTTCCCTTTGTACATGACATAGCAATTCCATCGTGCCATCAAGAAACTAGGTACATGTTAGAGATGCATGTTCATGAAGAGGATGTACAATCATATATATGCAACAAAATATACTAGAGAACACCGAAAAAGAAAGGGTTAGCAACTAGATGCAACATATAGTATGCAAATTAATTAACTAGAGGTAGGCAGGTTATCGTACGCAAACTAACAAAGTAGCATTACGCAAGTTCGGCAGGGATCATGGACATCACAAAGTTGCATCGCTAAAAATAGTATACAAGTTCTACCGACACATATCATCATCATCAGCATCATAAATCACTAGAAGTTCCATCCTTCCATATCATCGAGGATGGACCCTAGCTTCTTCAACGGCGTCAGGTCTAGACATTGCATGCCTATGCGAGTTCGGACGTCGGCTCGCGATATAGGGCCGTGGTGGAACATCCCCTTATCATCGACGACTTCTTTCATGATGATCGTCGCAATGTCACTTTGGATGCGAAAGAAGTCATCTCTAAGTTTATAATCCGCTTCTCCATGAGATTCTAGCTACTTGTGGATATGATCATCATTTCTGCTTCTCATGCGAAGCTTTTGGTGATCCGTGTTGAACTGAATCATGAGATGGAGGATGTACAATCCATCCTTCTTGCTTGGTTTTGGGACTTGGATGCAGGAGAAGTTAGTTTTATGCGCGAAACCCATCTTCTTGTTCCTTTGTTTCCTGATCTACATGTGGCCACCTCTAAATCTGAAGCCTTGGAGAGCATCATCTAGAATATTCATTATGTGGGTGTAGTCTTTTTTCTCTTAGTCTCTGGAAGGGTCAAAATACACGGTGTGGGAGACTTGCGGATAAAGAACGATAAGGACGGCGCGCCCGTTGCTGCGGGGAAAAGACACCTCAAATTATTCCCCATAGAGAGAGAAGGAATGATTGAAATGTATGAAAGGGTTGTTTGAAACTGACTTACTTTGGATGATAAGGCACGAGGACAATTTCCCGGTCCTTATTCTGTACCATGAAGTTTTGGAGGTAGTCCCTAGCAGTTTCACACTCAAAGTCACCGAGACTCAAGAAAGACTCGTGCATGTAGTACGGATCCGCCACACAGATTTGCGAGACTTCTTCACTGTTCATGACAAAGCTCATATGTAGCGCAAAAAGGCGGACGATTGTAAAATCGAGCCGCCTTGTCAGAAACATCTCAAAGATATGGTCAAACCGCAGGAAGAACACCTCCGCGGGCCGTGTCTCGACGTAGCACTTCCCCTCGGGCACACGAGCCGCGTATGTCGGATATCTTGGATCCTTTGAGGCTAGTAGGCTTTTCTCAGTCGACAGCACATGGTTGTGCAGTCTCCTGAGATCCCCTGATAGTGCCTCTAGCGGTTTCGGCGGTAGCATCGGCTCGCCCGTGAGATGGAACATGGCCGCACCTTTCACGGGTACACGCTCTTCAGAATGCATCGTTTGGCTGCTATGTGCTCTGGCTTGTTTGGAGGCAGCTATCTTCCCCGATCTCTTTTTCTCCTTTTTCTTGGGCACACCTTCTAGACCCTTCCTTAACCCCTGCCCCAGTGTTCCCGGGCTAAGTACTGTACGACCCTCGCACTGGGATAGTTGAGCCTATGTTGAGGCGGCATCTTCAGGCGTGTCCTGTGAGGATTTCATGAAGAGAGACTTTTTGCAATCCCTGCTACGACCTTCCTGCCCGGGCATATCATCCATATCCTCATTAGCAAGCTGATAGCCCGATTCATCATATGGTTGACTCATCAATTCTATGTCACAGTCATACGCGTTTGTATTGAGGAAATCCATAGGGTCGACCTCCGTCTCATCATCCATTCTTTGTTCTACAGGACAAATTACATCAGCCAGCACTATTGCACCCCCTTCATCATGTCGTCCCCCGCTCTCACCCGGCACTACAGGAGCTGGTAATTGCGTAGGCGGGGTGGTGGTCTCCGCACATGCTTGTTGATGTGTGGTTATTGGTGTGCTCTTGGCCGGCTCCAGACGAATAAGATTCTTCGGCCATAGCAGCACCCAACCCTTGCAGCTTCCAATCTGCGGCGGGGTCCCGTTGTCCGCTCCCACATGCTGTACTGGAGGAGGCAAATCCCCGTGCCCTGATTTCACACTGTACAAGCTAACCCTGAAGTGCCCAGCAGGGATCGGCTGGTTGTGGAACGTGGGTTGCAAGGGGTCCATTATCATCCCCTTTCCCACGTCCACCTTCTGGCCTTTGATCAAGTAGAGTATGGTGCACGGGGTTTCTTTCGCTTGCAAACACATATGTCTGTGGCGTAAAACATCCGAAAGGCAACAAAAATGGAATATTATATATATATATATGTGTGTGTTGGTGCGACATGTAATTACCATGACGACGTCGAGCTCAACCAAAGACGAAGGCCCACCAAGCGCGCCAGAGACTGAGGACGGGCTGCTATGAGCAGGAGCGGCTGCGAGAGGAGGCCCAGTTGCGTGAGCAAGTGATGGTGCGATGTTGTTGTTGTTCATGGAGTTGCTCCCGACGAAACTAGGTAACGGGAAATCATGTACCGTCTTGTCTGGATTTTCCTTCGTCCAGTTGATGATAACTGGAACCAAGTTAGTAGCAAAATCATTTCTGCAGGCAGTTACAACTGCATTGACTGCCTGCTATAGCAACTCATATTTGTCCTCGGCTGCTTTTTTCGCGTCCTCAGCTGCTTTTTTCTCGACCGCAAGCTTCACCTTCGCGTCGATGTCCGCCTGACTAAACTTCTTTTTCTGCTTCTTGGCCTCCGGGCCCTCGTTGTAAAACACCTTCCACGTGGCGCCATCTCCAGCGCCATGCACACGACCATATTGCGGCCGCTGGCCCAAAGGGAGTCCCTTAAGTTCGTTCAAGGCCCGGTTGAGAGGGGTGTCCCAGTTGGGCCTCATCGAAGAAGTAGGGTTTTCGGCTGCAAGCTGGTGTTGCTTCTCCAATAGTCTAATCAATTTCCTCGTGATCTTGTCCGTGTAAAAAACCTTTTTCTCCTTGTCCCACTTGTAGCGGGCCCTGATGAAGTCATGCTCCAAGGGGCTAGTGTCGGTCCATTTGTTTTTAGCCTTCGTCTTCAGCACTTGGAGCGTGAAACTCAAGCGGGTCACCTCAGGATTACAACCATCATACAATGGAGTGTTCGAGTCTACCACCAGTTGCTCCAGCTTAGCCTCCTCTCTAGAAGCAGCTCTCTAGTACTCGTCTCCTTGCGAAGCAATGCTTGAACATGAGGGTCCCGCACGATTGAACTTAGTACCGACGAACTCTGCTGCGTGGAGTCCATGTCGTTCTCCCGCCGCCATGTCCGGCCCCTTCTCCGCCGCCATGTCCGGCCTCTTCCCCGCCGCCATTATCGATCATCTCTTCGTCTTGCCCCGTGTCATCATTGCCTGCCCCGTCGGCATCCTCAACATCGCCATCCTCATCTTCAGTTATCCACCGAGTATAGCCATCCATGAAACCAGTCATGAGCAGGTGCGCTTCGACACGACCATCAACATGGGGGTCAAGCCAAACTATTCCTTTGCATTTTCAACACGGACATAAAACCTCTGTCAGGTTATTTTCCTTCATGTCCTGCACCATGACCGCAACCACCTGTCCACCATCGTTCCCCTGACCATCATGAACTCTGCACGGTAATAATAAACAAATTGATTATAAAAACGCGTGCATTCATCAAAGTCATACAAAAATTCAGCATGACCTTCCTTAAAAGTAGGACATATATAGATCTAGAGTTTGCCCGGAATTCGCCGAAACGGAAATAAATCGACATTTCGGCAAAACATAGGCAACTCAAATGCACAATTGGGCGTCAACTCATGCCACACACACAATTTCCATAAAAATATCACACACACATGCATAAACATATTTCCATTTTGCAAAAGCATGAAATATTAATCACACCTCTATCTCGAGATCGAGCACACGGTGGAGATGATGATGTAGGGAGGTCAAAAGTGCACAAAGCTCTTCTTGACAAAGAAAGATCTAGTTAGGGGGCAAATAGGTCACTTAACTAAATGCTACATCTACCTAGCTAGCTATGGGAGGAGACAACTTCAACTAGTGGAGGGGGAGGAAAAAGAGAAAGGAGATGAATTAATGGAGGTGGTGTAGTTATAGCTAGGAGTAATGAAGAGAGAGAAAGGTAGGTAGAAGAGGGAGAGTAATGGGGGAAGAAGTATTGAGGAAGAAGAAGAGTGAGAGAGGGAGGATGTGGGAGGTAGGGGAAAGGGAGGAGAGGAGATGGGGAGGGGGAGGTGGAAAAGGTGGTGGGTGCTGCATCTTAGCAGTAGCACGGGAGAGAAAGCGCGCTGCTGCTAAGAGCATAGCAACAGCGCGCTTTCCTGTCACGCGCTACTGCTAAATGGGCCAACCCTGTGCCCAATTTCAAAATTAGCAGCAGCGAGGTGACCAAAAAGTGCGCTGCTACTATGGCATTAGCAGAAGCGCGCTCCCTGGCGCCGCGCTACTGGTAAACTTATGTCGTTGTGTACTGTCGGTGGATTTTTGTAGCAGCACGGTTTAAGCGCCACGCGCTACTGCTAAGTTTGCACCAGTAGCGAGCTTTTCGTAGCCGCGCTGCTACTACTTAGCAGCAGCGCCTGTTTTTATGCCGCGCTGCTGCTAAGATTCTGTGTATAAGGTTTTCCCTAGTAGTGCTATACAATTCACCATTGTATTGGGTGCGTTGGCGACACAAGAGACTCTTTGTTATTTGGTTGCAGGGTTGCTTGAGAGACCATCTTCATCCTACGCCTCCTATGGATTCATAAACCTTAGGTCATCCACTTGAGGGAAATTTGCTACTATCCTACAAACCTCTGCACTTGGAGGCCCAACAACGTCTACAAGAAGAAGGTTGTGTAGTAGACATCACTCCACTACAAGAAATCTCGTCCCGAGATTTAAGTTGGGAAGTAAAGAGTAACTTCAGAGAACTGACCCTTATAGGGTTAATTATCTAGTGAACAATTCAGGGAATGAGGTAGAAGTATCTCTCGAGCTGAAACTTAATAAACATCAAGAGCAAAGTATGAAGGTACAATAGGAAGTTTCATGCGAATGGACAAATTGATACCTGAACAGAGTGTGAGAAAGGGGTTCAGAGCATCGGAAATAGATATCTCTCAAAAAGTGGCCGTGACATGATACGAAGCCAGTTGCAAGAATAATTTGGAATCAAAGATATACAGGAGAGTCAGGTTCCGATCATATGGGACTGTGGGTTATGAGCCCACCATGTGGGTTAAAAGTAGAAAAGGCGCTAGCATTTTGCACAGTCATGATAGAAAGGCATGTCAGAGGGTAGCCTGTCAGTTATCTCGGCAACAACGTCGGTACCAAAGGCGAGGGATGAAGAGAACCATTTTCCTGCTCGTTGAACGAGGCGGGCCATTAGGCAAAGTTCTCGTCCATCGGTGGTTACCGGAATGTCATCAACAATAGTAACAGGGTCTTACTGACAGCGTGATACAACGAGGTGTTTACATAAGCAGGGAAATATTACTCCTTATATAATATAGATCACAATAAGGTTTAAACAAACCAATGGAAAGGAAAATGTAATTGTCAGATTAAACAGAACAATGGAAAGGAAAATGTGTTCAAACACATATTTCAGGGATATATCCTTCCCAAGGACAAGTAGGGCATGATATCCATGACAGGATAGAAGTATAAAACCATTCAGGTAAGGGGGAAGAAAATTCATGACATTCCCCATACAACGGTGTTTGGATAATTGATAAAGAAAATTTAGTATCGTGTTTCAAATGTTCTTTTTGGAGAATGGATTACCACAGACATGCTTCGAGATAGCATTGACATGGTTTCAAGAAAAGGTTAGACTTTGGATACACCAAGGATCCATCGGAAACAACTTAGAAAATAAGTCACACAATTTTAGCAGGGAAAAGATGAGGGTGTGGCCGACAGGCTCAGCCACAATCCATCGACATGCCAAAAGGGAGGTATTTCCAAAATTATACGAACCAGTTTGTGTTGGGGAAGGCAAGAATGTTATCGATGATAACATAAATCATCGAGGGAAAGGATCGTATTACTCATCATGAATTCGATTGATATCCTAGAAAATCTCAGAATGTTGATGATGATCACAACACATTTGTTGACATATTTCATGAAGAGGTAATCGATCGGCGATGACATTCAGTCAAAGGGATGATGAAGCGAAGGTTATTGGAACCATGGGTATGACACAAACTCGAAATTAAGCTTGTTGTTCAAGACGAAATGATATGACGAAGAAGATCGACGTAGGCTTAGCTCATCATCAAAAATTGTGCTCCGGGAAGAAGGACCAGGTAGCACAGTTAAAATTTAGCACGATAATGATATAGCCGATCGATCAGGCTAGGAATGACTTGAAGGATTATTAAACTCGTAAGCAACAAAAATTACTTATACTTATAGAATCGGAGTGTGGAATCAATTCACTTATCGGCGTTCTCGAGTGACTAATAACTCAAAACCCGAGGAATCCTGAAATCGACGAGTAGCAATACCATATGAAGACTCATAGGAAGCAACACAGTTCTTTGTTATTCTCAAGATATCGGAGGGCAATACTTGAAGGAAGATCAAAATAGAGGTTGCGGAGATGCATTGATCTGTAGAAGACACGTGCTTTAACTTGTCCGAGAAATGGAATTAAGTAAAACAATCATGGTCGGAACCACGGTTGCAAAGGACCAAGCATAGATACAAGATGAAGTTATAACAAGGGGAATAATATTATTACAAGAAGCTTCATGATAAGTTCTACATCGGGTCCATGGGCATGAACACAGAGTTCAAGGTCGACTCCCACTTCTTCAATGCATAACCTTTCATTCACTCCTCATTTTGGAAGAAATTGTAGTGCAGAAGATTTATCTGGTGAAGTACCAGAAGAGTAAGATTCACATCTCTTTTGAGTTCACACGGATTAGGGAAGGCATAGGTTCAACCCGTAGGGGTATCTTAGGAACACCTACCACTAACTTCCAGGGCATATAACACCAGCTCAATAGCAGAGCATGGTTGACAATAAGCAGAGGATATAATTTATCGAAGGTAATATGTATCTGTAAGTGCATCTAGTGCCACCCCTAGTTGGTTTTGGAGTATTGACGACAAACCTAGTTGAGGGACTAATGTGTTTGTGAGAATTGCAGGATAACGCAGGTAGAAGTCCCTCATTGATTCGGTTTTACTACCAGAGATGACCCCTAAAAATGTATGAAGACATTGAAGTCAAAGGTGGTATATGAAGATATTCACATTGAAGACTATGACAAGAGAAGACACTATATGAAGCCTATGGAGCTCGAAGACTTAGATCTTTCGTAGTTCTTTTTCTTTTGTGTTGAGTCATAGGAACCACCGTACTGTTAAGTAGGGTCCAAGAGAACCAGTCAGAATGACTGAAGTGATGCCTAAACCAAAAACCTATGTCTTCGAGTGAAGACTATGAGAGTGAATCTTGTCCTGAGTCGGACAAGTCAGCTTTGCTTGTAGCCCAAGTAAAGTTGCGGTGTGAGTTTGAAATCTGACCGTTGGAACACGTGTCAGTTCCTTAGTGACCCAAGGTCATTTCGGACAAATCAGGTCGGGTTGCCAAGTGGCTATAAATAGCCCACCCCCTACAACCATAAACGGTTGGCTGCTCAGATTAAGAGTATGGATTTTGTCGTTTGAGAGCAACCCACCTCGAAGCCTTTGAGAGAGAATTCCTTGCAAGGATAAAAGCCCTAACCACCAGAGCCAGAGAGAATTGGGCATCACTTAAGTCTTCTTGTCTGTGTGATCTGAAGACTTATTACACTTGAGGACTGTGCATCCTCCAGCCGGTTAGGCGTCGCGTTCTGAGCTTCCAAGAGACATTGTGGATTGCCAGTGAACGGAGTCTGTGAAGGTTTGGGAGTCTACCTTGAAGACTTACCAGAGTGATTGGGCGAGGTCTATGTGACCTTATCTCAAGGAGAATACGGTGAGGACTGGGTGTCCTGAGCTGCGTGTTCAGGACTGGGTGTCCGGGACTGTGTGTCCTAAGGTTTAAATACCTAGCCGCTCCAACCAGACGTACAGTTGTCACAGCAACTGGAACTGGTTCAACAAATCATTGTATTCAACGAGTCACTGGTTTCATCTTCACTTCACGTTACTTACTGTTACTCCTTTGAAGTCATTGTATGTTTGCTCTATCATTTGTCTTCACTGAGTGACTACGTGTTCTGTTTGACTTCACAATATCTTCCTACCTGATCCTTACTACCTAGCTGCTATTAGTCTTTGTGCTTTCACTTCATTGAATACTTGATTATGGTTTGCCTAGTGTAGTCTACCTTCCGCTGCATGGTAATAGGTTCAATTTTATCGTTTGTCTTCAAAACTCCCATGTTCTGAAGGCTTTCATAAAAATCGCCTATTCACCCCCCTCTAGTCGATATAACACACTTTCAATTGGTATCAGAGCAAGGTGCTCCCTTGTTCTGTGTGATTCGGTTTAACCACCTGGAGTTTTAGCTATGTCGACTGCAGGGATAATTAAAGTCTCCGTTGCGTGCCCCATCTTCGATGGAACTGAATATCCCTACTAGAAGAATAAGATGCGCATGCATCTTGAAGCCATTGACGTCGACCTATGGTATGTCGTCGAGAACGGCGTTCCCAAGGCTGGAGAAAGTGTCACTGCTGCTGATGTCAAGAAATTCATTCAACTGGACTCTACTGCCAAGAATATCATCTGTGGTCATCTGACCAAAGGACAGTATGGCCGTGTGAGTGCTTTGAAGACATCCAAGCTGGTCTGGGACTGGCTCTCCAAGGTCAATGAAGGCATCTCAACCCAGAGAGATCAGAGAATCAGTGTCCTTCGCAATCTCTTCAATCGCTTCAAGCGAAATGACAATGAGAATGTCCAGCACACATTTGACCGACTCATTGACATCACAAATGAGCTTCAAGCCCTCGGCACCACTGAGATTACCAAACACGAAGTCGTCAAGACGCTGCTGAGATCACTTGATAGTTCATTTGACATCCTGGCCCTGATGATTCAAGAACGTCCTGATTTCAAGACACTCGATCCGTCTGACATACTTGAGAGGCTCAACACACATGAGTTTCAGCTTTCGGAGAAAAGAGATATCTACGGTCCAAACTATGGGCGAACTCGTGCCTTGAAGGCAAAAGCTGTCTCCTCATCTGAAGAAGAATCTGACAGCAGTTCTGATGATCCTGAAGACATTGGAAGGGAACTTGCTATGCTTGTCAAGAAGTTCCAAAAATTCACCAAGAAGAAAGGCTTCAGAAAGTCTTCCCGATCAAGTTCAAGGAATGATGAAGCTCCTGCTCATGACTACAAGAGGAAAACATGTCACAAGTGCAAGAAACTTGGCCACTTCATCTCTGAGTGTCCATAGTGGGACAATGAGAACAAACAGAAGAAGAAGAGCAAGGAATATGACTCTGACGACAAGAAAAAGAAGAAGAAATACTCAAAGTCTTCTTCCAAGTCTTCCTCAAAGTCTTCATCATACAAGAAGAGCTCATCTGGCAAGGCACGTGCGTTTGTTGGCAAGGAAATGGATTCAAAGGAGGAGTCTGCTTCTGAGGAGGCGGAGGTGGAGTCTGAGAAGGAATCCGACTCAGGCGTCGCAAGTCTGGCTACAGCATACGTTGCCAAGTCCATCTTCAACACTGAAGACAATGACTTCATCACCGACACCGATGCAAATGACAAGGACTACTCCGCTTCTACCTACTGCTTCATGGCACGCGGTGCCAAGGTAAACACACGCACTACTCACTATCAAACATCTAGTGACGATGACTCTGATTGTGGTTCAAAACCTAGCTACAAAACACTTGCTAAAATTGCAACTGAACAACAGAAAGCTATGGAACATATTCAAAAACTGTTAGACAGAAGCGATGATCTGTTAGGTGCTGAAATGACTCGATCTGAATCCTTAATTAAAGACATAAAAAATCTTCATGTTAAGTATCAGGAACTTGAAAGTCGTCATGAAACTCTCTCAATAACTCATGAAAAGCTTTCCTATGATTATCTTCAAAGGAAGCAGGATCTTGAGAAATTGAGAGCGGTTCATGAAGATCTTCAAACGGAAAACGAGTCACTTCGCGCCAAACAGATCAGTCCCGCTCAGGAAGGATTTGAACCACCATGTCTTAAATGTATTAAGCGTGATAATGCTACCTCTGTTGCTGAATGTTCTACTGCTACTGCTGTTGCAATATCTTCAACTGTTGATGTGGTAGCTAACCCCTCTGCTGAGGATACCACCGCTATTGCTGATGAGAATGCTAGGTTGAAGACATTGCTTGAAACAGGGATGTACAAAAGTCTTCAAGGGCATCAGACACTATGTGATGTCCTCAAAAAGAAGATTCTGAACCGAAACCCTAGGAAAGAGGGTGTTGGGTTCGTAAGGAAAATGAATGCAGATGGCTCTTACTGGAAACCTAAGCAGTACCCCAAAACCATGTGGGTTGCTGCAAAGGAACCTTCAGCAGATCCATCCAATCTAACTGGCTTCACTTATGCTAACCCCATTATCATTGATGAATCCTTTGATGCAAACTATATACTGTTTAAGAATCAGAATGGTGAAGTGTTTGCCAGGTACATTGGTACTAACTGCAGGAATGGACCGCCTATGAAGAAGATCTGGGTTCCGAAAAGGTGTTTGGAAAATCTTCCTGTGAATGTCTTCATGACACCTCACTTGAAGAAGACAAACCTCAGACCAAAGGCTTCATACGGTCCAAAGGCTTCATACACAGAGGACTCACCTGAGTCGCACTAACGCAAATGTTTTGCAGGGAAACCATACTCAGGCATATGAATATGAGAGCGGTTCATCAAACCGCCATGTTCATAAGACCAAGAACTATTCTGCTTATTCTTATGAGTACTATTGTCCGCCTGCAAGACTGTTTGCTAAGGCTTCAAAGCCAAAATTCTCAGATGTTGCACTTAGACTTATTGCTTCTAAGCCACCCTTGAAGATGTGGGTGGTTAAGAAGGCTTAACTCTCTTTTGCAGGGAAAGGTCTCCGGCAGAAAACCAAAATCGTCTGACGCTATTGCTGGGGACCTTAAACATCTTGTAGGGCGCAAGATCAAATGCCCAAATGGTCTTACTATGTACTTCGTACCTGAATCGCTTGCTACTCTCCCTATTAGTCCTAACCTGGATCTAAGCTTTCATAACCCACTAGTTCGTCAAATGTTTTTGCTTCACAATGCTCTTGGTCAAGCCTATCCCCCTAACTGCACTATAGGGTACGACACCAGCGTCTTCAGAATGGATTATTGACAGTGGGTGTACAAATCACATGACTGGCGAAAGAAGTCTTCTTATGGACTCAACCTTACGTCCATCCGACAAGAGCCACATCACATTTGCTGACACTGGTAAAAGTAAGGTATTGGGTCTAGGTAGAGTTGCAATCTCAAGGGATCAACACATGGATAAAGTCATGCTTGTTGAATCCCTTGGCTTCAACTTAATGTCTGTCTCAATGCTTTGCGATTTGAACATGATCGTAATATTTGGAAAATATCGTTGCCTTGTACTAATGGAATCTGACAAGTCTCTAGTGTTTGAAGGGTATCGAAAAGATGATTTGTACGTGGTAGATTTCTCAGTAGGGCCACAGCTTGAAGTATGTCTTCTAGCAAAGGCTTCAGAATGCTGGCTCTAGCATCGGAGGCTTGGACATGCTGGCATGAGGAACCTCCACACCCTTGCGAAGAAGAAGCATGTCATAGGCATCGAGGGCGTCAAGTTCAAGAAAGACCACTTATGCGGTGCCTGTGAAGCAGGGAAGATGACGAGGGCCAAACATCCCTCGAAGACAATCATGACCACTACTCGACCCTTCGAACTGCTTCACATGGATCTTTTCGGTCCCACTCATTACTCAACTCTAACTACTACTGCTTGCCTCTATGGCTTCGTTATTGTTGATGATTATTCTAGATATACTTGGGTGCACATAATCCTTTACAAGACTGAAGTGCAGGATGTCTTCAGACGCTTCGCCAATCGAGCTATGAACAATTTTGGCGCCAAGATAAAGCACATCAGAAGTGACAATGGCACTGAATTCAAGAACACTGGCCTTGATACATATCTTGATACCTTGGGCATCACACGTGAATTCTCAGCCCCGTACACGCCAGAGCAGAATGGCGTCGTCGAACGCAAGAACAAAACACTAATTGAGATGGGCAGAACGATGCTAGATGAATACAAGACCCCAAGAAAATTCTGGCCCGAAGCCATTGATACTGCATGCCATACAATCAATCGTGTTTATCTTCACAAGCTACTGAACAAGACATCTTATGAGCTCCTTACTGGCAAGAAGCCAAATGTCAGTTACTTCAGAGTATTTGGCGCAAGGTGCTGGATCAAGGACCCACATCACACCTCAAAATTTGCACCAAAAGCACATGAGGGTTTTATGCTTGGATATGGAAATGATTCGCACTCCTACAGAGTCTTCAATCTCTTTCATTACAAAGTGGTTGAAACAGTGGATGTGCGGTTCGATGAGACCAACAGTTCACAAAGAGAGCAGCTGCCAAATGTGCTAGATGAAGTTCCATCCAGTGAATCAATCAAGCTAATGGGAACTGGAGAAATTATACCTTCTGAAGCTCATCCTGAAGAAGAACTTATCATTTCAGCACCTGATCAACATGAATACAATGCTCAGCCTGAAGATATTCCTTCCAACAACGACAATGAACAGCAAGAGCAAAGTCTTCGCCCTGTACATCCTCGCGTTGCCAATGAAGTGCAGATTGAAAGAATAATTGATAGCATCAATGCACCTGGTCCACTCACTCGTTCAAGGGCAACTCAGCTAGCAAATTTCTGTGGGCACTTCGCATTCGTCTCAATAGCAGAACCCAAGAAAGTTGAAGAAGCCTTCATGGAACCTGAATGGATTCAAGCTATGCAAGAAGAGCTTCAACAGTTTGAGCTGAATAATGTATGGGAACTGGTTAAGCGTCCTGATCCACGGAAGCACAATATAATAGGCACCAAATGGATATACCGCAACAAGCAAGATGAGCATGGTCAAGTTGTCAGAAACAAAGCTCGTCTCGTTGCTCAAGGATATACTCAAGTGGAAGGCATTGACTTCGATGAAACATTTGCTCCTGTAGCTAGACTTGAAGCCATACGCATACTGCTGGCCTATGCAAATCATCATAACATAATTCTATATCAAATGGATGTGAAGAGTGCCTTTCTCAATGGCAAGATTGAAGAAGAAGTGTATGTTGCACAACCACCTGGCTTTGAAAATCCAAAACATCCTGACATGGTATACAAGCTCAACAAGGCACTGTATGGCCTCAAACAAGCCCCTCGGGCCTGGTATGACACACTCAAATACTTCCTGAAGAGCAAAGGCTTCATACCTGGTTCCCTAGATCCCACTCCTTTCACGAAGACATATGATGGTGAACTGTTTGTGTGCCAAATATATGTGGATGACATTATCTTCGGCTGCACCAATCATAAGTACAGTGAAGAGTTTGGATATATGATGCAAGAGCAATATCAGATGTCCATGATGGGGGAGCTGAAGTTCTTCCTTGGTCTTCAAATACGACAACAACGCAATGGCATCTTCATATCTCAAGAGAAGTATCTCAAAGATTGCCTGAAGAAGTTCGGTATGCAAAACTGCAAAGGCTTCACAACACCAATGCCAGCCAAACATCATCTGGGTCCTGACGACAATGGTAAAGAGTTCGATCAAAAGGTATACCACTCCATGATTGGTTCTTTACTTTATCTATGTGCATCTAGGCCAGATATTATGCTTAGTGTTTGCATGTGTGCTCGATTTCAAGCGGCACCAAAGGAGTCGCATCACTTAGCTGTGAAGCAAATTCTTCGATATTTGGCTCACACCCCAACTCTAGGATTATGGTATCCAAAGGGCTCAGAGTTTGATCTGATTGGATTCTCGGATGCTAATTATGCTGGTGACAAAGTTGATCGCAAGTCTACATTAGGCACATGTCACTTTCTGGGACGATCACTTGTATGTTGGTCTTCAAAGAAGCAGAACTATGTATCTCTCTCCACTGCTGAATCTGAATACATTGCTGCTGGATCTTGCTGCGCTCAGCTTCTGTGGATGAAGCAAACACTCAAGGACTATGGCATTCATCTGAAGCAAGTGCCACTTTACTGCGACAACGAAAGCGCCATCAAGATTGCTAACAACCCAGTTCAGCACTCGAAGACAAAGCACATTGAAATTCATCATCACTTTCTCAGAGATCATGTTGTGAAGGAAGACATTGATATCATACACGTCAACACTGAAGAGCAATTGGCAGATATCTTCACCAAGCCCTTGGATGAGAAGAGGTTTTGCAAGTTACGGTGTGAGTTAAATATCCTGGAATCCTCAAATGTCCTGTGATCAGGCACACATCCTAACCCTTATGCATATTGATGACTTAGATGTGCAACACACGAAGTGAAGTATATCTTCAATCAATGAAGACATACATTCTAAGTGTGAATACATTAATGTGTAATTTGACTTCAGAGCGCCACGATAATTGTGCACCGTGTCTGGGTCTAATACTTCCTATACGGTGGGTAACGCCACCACCAAACGTTCTATTTTGAAGTGTTTCACTCATGGCGTTACCTTGCAATGTCTTCACATTTGGTTTGGCTTCAATCTCAACATATTTTCATGATTATCTTCACTATGTTGATTATAGATATATATATATATATATATATATATATATATATATATATATATATATATATATATATATATATGCTAGTGTTCTGTCCTCTACAGCATTCACTTATAGCTATGTCTTCGTGTTGAATCTTTTGAACTAAGTGAATGTGATCGGACCCTAACCTCTCTATGCTTTCTATCTCAAACTCTATCTCTCCAAGTCATATGCATTCTATTGAAACTGTCGAATGTCTTCTCTGCGTCCTTGTCAGCAGAAGATACAGAAACAACCATTAAGTCCGTTTTCAATGCTCATTCCTCCACATGAATTCTGGAGAAGTAGGAACGACCACCCGACAATCCAGGCGTGCGTGGGACGTGGAACAAACCCCAAAATTCCGCATAATGGCCACGTGTTCCTCAAATGTGAATCGCCAGGGGCACCTATGTAATATCACAGTGCCGCTCCTGTGCCTATAAATACACACTCACAGCAGTCATTATCTCTTCTTCCACCCTTGCACGAACCCTAGCGCCACCGCTAGCTCTCGACGACGCAGGCGACGAAGCGCTTCACTGCCGCAACCTCTCTGACGCCATCTTCACGCCGACCGCGTACATCATCCTCTCCGCCGTTGCTGTAGGTGTCCTCCGTCGCCAAGTTAGGGCACGGAAGATCGAACTGCTCGGCCTCATCTCCCACTTCGTCTAGCAGTTCTCGGTGTGGTAAATAAAACTCCCTTTTTTACAGCACCGTTGATCCTATTGATCTGTCACTTTCTACCACAAGCAGTTTCTGTTCACACAAGCTAGATCTCTCTCGTACTGCATCTCATAAACATGCCTAGTATATTCACTTGTGCTTCACAAAGTAGTTAGATTCCTCACTTGTACTGACCTGTGGATTCGTACAAATCTGGAACCAACTTCTTATCTATGAGTGAATGTCTTCGCACGATGAGGTCAATGTCTTCTAAACTGATTTATCTTCAAAATCTTCTGAGAATGCATATGACCTCTTCCCCTTCCCTCGCACCTTCATGCTGTCACAGGTACATGTCCATGGGAGAATCCTTTGGTTCTCATAGTCTGCATTCATTTGCAGAATTCTTACAGCATCACATAAATTCTCTCAAAGCCTGTTCCTGTTGGTCCAGCAAACGAAAACCTTTGAAGGCTTTGAACGTCTTGAAGCCTTTCAAGTTAAAATTTATGGCTTCAGAGAAAGCAACAAGGAAGGGTGGCAGAAAGCGTCGTGGTGAGACCTCCAGAGATCTGCCAGATGAACTCTCAAAAATGTACAAGACAGATCCTGAAGAGGATTACAGTCAGCGCAAGACCCGAATCCAATGGATTCGAAGATATTGGGCAGAACAATGGTTCAAATACAGATTTGTGACCCAGGAGTATGCTGAGAAAAACGCCATCAAGAGACCGTGGGGAGAGATCCTATTCAAGAATCTTCTACCCAGGTCCAGAGATGAAGCCATTGCTCAAGGCTTCTATCCATGCATGGTCCGTGGACCACAGCCTGTTGATGCACACTCGTCGTCACTGCTATGGTGTCGTGACGACAATCTGTTCAAGCGCAACTTCTTGTTTGCTCAGAACTCAGCAAAGCAGAACAAGAAGACTTTTGGGTTAGACTTCAACCCTGGTCCCTCATCTCCAAGGGCAGATGGCACACGACATGCAGAACCCAATGTCATCGGTCCTTTCGCCAACCTTGAAGGCCTCATCACCTACATCTTGGTTCAAGGGACTGCAGTGAATGAGCCTGCGGCTGACAGTGATTCTGATGACGCACCTGCAGTGCCGAAGCCAAAGCAGTTGAAGAAGCCAAGAGCTTCAAAGCCAGCCCCTTCACCAAAAATCTCAAGGGCGAAGCCATTGGCAACTGCACCTCCTGAAGACAGTGTGCAGTCTGAAGACTTATCACGCATCTCAAGGCCCCAGAAGGCCAAGATGCCTCTGTCTCACACTGGCAAAGAGCTAACAGCTGCTGCCATTCTGCGCAACGACGACATTGATCTGTCAAGTGATGAAGATCTTGCAGATGATGCTCTTGAGCAACTCATCAAGAGCAAAGAAGAAGCAGAAATCTTCAATGATCTGACTCTCTTTGATGTCACCATCATCCACAACTTCATTGACGAGTGGTTTGACACGCCAAACATCAGCTTTGAAGATCTGCAGCTACCCATTGGCCTCAGTGTCGCCTTCCAAGGCGCCATTGCTTCAGAACTTGCTATTGCCCAGCGCATTGTTGAGCTGAAGCAGAAGATTGACTATGAAAAGGCTCAGTTCAAGAAGCATATGGCCAAGCTCAGCGTGCAAGAAGTGAAGAACTTCAAGACAATGATGCACGAGCTCAAGGAAGCCTTTGTGAAGAAGCGTGCAGAAGCTCAGGGTTCGCGTGAGCGCATGAAGACTCTGGCTGACAGATGTGTGCAAGCCTATAATGAGGCTGAGAAGCGCAAGGCACTTGGGCGTCCTGGCATCGACCCCAGGATGGCCGCAAAGAAGAAGAAGAAGCCTGCTACGGCTGAATCTGATGCACCAAGGCAAGAAGCAGTTCCGATTGTCTTCCTAACAAGAATGACTGACTCGAAGCCAAAGAGCCGGTCAACAGCTTCAGAGCTCAAGAAGACAAGAACTGCTGAGGTTGAAGCCAGGAAGAGGAAACACTCTGAAGACTCTCCTACTGCCCCCACCAAGAAAAAGCGAAAGACCAAGAAAGCTCGGGCTGCTCCCACAGAGCCCTTGATAGTTGAACCCATTTCTATGGTTCATCCTGACGCAGAACGTCAACTGACAGTTCATGAGCCTGCTTCCACAGAGGCTCCTGAAGCTGAAGACATTCCAGCAGCTGATCCCATCGCTGCTGAAGACATTGGTCATCATGACAATGTAGAAGATGATGCAGTCCTTCCTCAGTTAGAAAACAGCGACTCATCAGCATTGGTCGTCCACTAACGCAAATTGCACAGGATGCTTCATGGGCGGATCACCCACAAGAGGAAGAAGACTATGAG
The DNA here is from genome assembly GCF_002162155.2 of Triticum dicoccoides. Classification (NCBI taxonomy): domain Eukaryota; kingdom Viridiplantae; phylum Streptophyta; class Magnoliopsida; order Poales; family Poaceae; genus Triticum; species Triticum dicoccoides. Next base: position 374,217,089 of record NC_041384.1, on the reverse strand, counting down.
GCCCAGCCCACTCCAACTCCATAGGCGTCGTTTGCGTTCCGCGGGCTTCACAAAGGTCCAAGGCCTCAAGTCTCTGCTGAAGACATTCCAGCTGCATCAGCCACAGAAGAAGAAGTACCACAAGATCCCACTCCCCTGCTCCACCAAGAAGCAGTTCTCCAGGAGAACGTGCCTGTGACCGACCCTCCAGCTAGTCAAGTGGAGGATGAAAATCTTGAGGCTGCCACAACCAACAACGAAGCTAATGTGGAGCCCTCCCCAGCAAAAGCTTCAGAAGACAGCGAAGCCACTGATCCTGCCACTTCTGTTCCTGAGTCTGCTGCCGGTCCCCAATTCAACTATCATGTTGAGCACAGGCCTCAGGTCTAGAAGCCAATCCCAAGACTGCCAAGGTTTCCAGGTCCTGCATCAGCACCTGGCTCCTTCAACATCAATGGCTTTAGGGCAGACAACACGTTCTTCAATAGCTCCAGGAACCCCTACTCAAGGGAAAGGATATCATCTGATCGGTTCTGGAGCTATCCTCAGCGAAGCTATTACTCTTGCATTCTTTACAACCAAGGTCGCATCTTCCCACACAAGCGCCTTGACGTTGAAGCTATAGCTGGTCTGCCCTATCTAGAAGAAGCGTTGGATTGCTTCAAGCAAGTGGGTCTGCTGCAGTTTGTTACTGATGAAGAGCATTGGAATGAAGAGCTGCTGCTACAATTCTACGCCACACTTCACATCAAAAGGTACAGCAGAGATCCGAAGACTTGGGTCCTGGAGTGGATGACTGGCAACGCTCATCACGAAGCCAATGCATTTGACATCATTGAGCTCACTGGCTTGCCCACTCCTGGCGATCTCTTCGAGCAAGGCTGTCAGCTGCATGCTGAAGCTATTGAGAGCATCTTTCAGCGGCCAGAACCTGATATGAGTCAAATGCTCAGGATGATGAAGCCATTGCCCCAAGATGCTGCGTATCCCACAGAGTTCTTCGTTGAAGACCTTGAGTACCTGCCCAGAACCATCTATCACATCATCAGGCGAACTCTCTGGCCTATCAAAGGGCACTCTCCAAATGCCAAGCTTCAGGGTGCAATGAAGACTTTGATCTTCTATATACTTCATGGCAAATGCTTCAATGCACAGGACTTCTTCATACGCCAACTTGCTGCATCAGGCATTGATTTGTTTGGTTTGAAGTTCTACGCCCCTTGGGTCATGCGGCTGATCAAGCTACACTCCGCCATCTCTTATCAGCCCTCAGCCCGCAACCATCGGATCTTCTTGCCTGACATGGACATGTCTACTGAAGCCATATATTCTGAGCCTGCCAAGCAACCTCTAAGTCTTCAGAATGCAGAACATCAGAGTTTTACACAGAACGTTGAAGGCGTTGAAGCAGTTTCTCGGGTGTATCCTTTGGCTGGCACTACACGTGCACCACACCCTGCTTCCACTGAAGCCACTGACAGTGCCACTGCTCCAAGACCCAAGAAGCGCACTCGTGTTCTCAACGACCGAGAGCTTCTTGTGGCTCTACATCAGAAACAGGATAGGCATCATGACTGGCTGAAGCGTTAGATGAAAAGCCTCTGGGTGGATGTTAATCGCACTCAAAATCTTGCCACCAAGAATGCTTTCGTTGCCCATGAAACCTGTCGCCGCACATGGAAAGGGCTCACGATGATGTGTTCTGAAGCTGATCTTCAAGAGGATGGCTTCACTGAGAGATTCAAGTTTGACTCCACACCTCCTCAAAGGGTTGTGCTGCTAGGAACTCCATCCCTTGAAGACTCTGAGTTCTCTTCCTCTGCTGCCACAGTGACTGCCAGAATTATTGAGGAAGAAGACGATGCTACTTCACCGCCACCTCCTTCAGCACCTCCAAGCTCTTCTGCACCACCAAACAACACCAACAACCCTGCTACTTCACCTACTCCTCATGGGAACGAGTAGAGGCTCTATGTCTTCAAACCTTGTTGGTCATTACTGACAAAAGGGGGAGAAGCATATGAGATTGATAGTCTTCAAGCGGGTCCATATGGGCGGGTGCTTTATATTTTGCTTCGTGCTTACAACTCTCATTTTTGCTACATTTGGTTCTTATGAGTTGTAACACTTAAACTAGATGGTCGTCTGCTACTAATTTGCCACCTTGTTTTGCGAAGATAAATTCCACATGTGCGACGATAAATTCCGCACTTCGCTCATTCTGCAGACGTCCATTTTCCATTATGCATGTCATTATCTTCATATACTTTCACATGCATAGTGGATTGTCATCATAAGTTGAAGTGGATCTCCACAAGTACAACCTGTCATGTGCATTTGCATTCCAAAAGCAAATTAACTTATATGCACATCTTCAGGGGGAGCCCTTGCAACTTATGAAGACAATTCCTTATCCTTTACAATTTCACAGATTATATTCCCCGTTGAAAACTTCAACTAGTTTGTCATCAATCACCAAAAAGGGGGAGATTGTAAGTGCATCTAGTGCCACCCCTAGTTGGTTTTGGAGTATTGACGACAAACCTAGTTGAGGGACTAATGTGTTTGTGAGAATTGCAGGATAACGCAGGTAGAAGTCACTCATTGATTCGGTTTTACTACCAGAGATCACCCCTAAAAATGTATGAAGACATTGAAGTCAAAGGTGGTATATGAAGATATTCACATTGAAGACTATGACAAGAGAAGACACTATATGAAGCCTATGGAGCTCGAAGACTTAGATATTTCGTAGTTCTTTTTCTTTTGTGTTGAGTCATAGGAACCACCGTACTGTTAAGTGGGGTCCAAGAGAACCAGTCAGAATGACTGAAGTGATGCCTAAACCAAAAACCTATGTCTTCGAGTGAAGACTATGAGAGCGAATCTTGTCCTGAGTCGGACAAGTCAGCTTTGCTTATCGCCCAAGTAAAGTTGACGTGTGAGTTTGAAATCTGACCGTTGGAACACGTGTCAGTTCCTTAGTGACCCAGGGTCATTTCGGACAAATCAGGTCGGGTTGCCAAGTGGCTATAAATAGCCCACCCCCTATAACCATAAACGGTTGGCTGCTCAGATTGAGAGTATGGATTTTGTCGTTTGAGAGCAACCCACCTCGAAGCCTTTGAGAGAGAATTCCTTGCGAGGATAAAAGCCCTAACCACCAGAGCCAGAGAGAATTGGACATCACTTAAGTCTTCTTGTCTGTGTGATCTGAAGACTTATTACACTTGAGGACTGTGCATCCTCCAGCCGGTTAGGCGTCGCGTTCTGAGCTTCCAAGAGACATTGTGGATTGCCAGTGAACGAAGTCTGTGAAGGTTTGGAAGTCTACCTTGAAGACTTACCAGAGTGATTGGGCTAGGTCTATGTGACCTTAGCTCAAGGAGAATACGGTGAGGACTGGGTGTCCTGAGCTGCGTGTTCAGGACTAGGTGTCTGGGACTGTGTGTCCTAAGGTTTAAATACCTAGCCGCTCCAACCAGACGCACAGTTGTCACAGCAACTGGAACTGGTTTAACAAATCATTGTCTTCAACGAGTCACTGGTTTCATCTTCACTTCACGTTACTTACTGTTACTCCTTGTGAAGTCATTGTATGTTTGCTCTATCATTTGTCTTCACTGAGTGACTGCGTGTTCTGTTTGACTTCACAATATCTTCCTACCTGATCCTTACTACCTAGCTGCTATTAGTCTTTGTGCTTTCACTTCATTGAATACTTGACTATGGTTTGCCTAGTGTAGTTTACCTTCCGCTGCATGGTAATAGGTTCAATTTTATCGTTTGTCTTCAAAACTCCCATGTTTTGAAGACTTTCATAAAAATCGCCTATTCACCCCCCCTCTAGTCGATATAACGCACTTTCAGTATCAGGGGAAGATCGCACGAGATTTTGAATATGAAGGACATTGCCGGATAATAATCCAACAAAGGATTCAGCAGTCCTTAATGGATCTGATGTGAGTATCAGTACTCAATCAGAAGAAGGAAAGAGTGCAAAGGCATTGGATTATAGAAACATCTGAATAATTCGATGCTTGAGTACAAAGGAGTTATGATTTCAAGTCGAAGGATCAGAAGCAGAGGCTCTGATCAAAAGATGAGTAAGTTGAATAGACTTAGAGGTGCACCCGATCAAATCTTGATTGGGCAAGAACCAGCTCATAACCAGAGCGATGTCGGAGCCAGAAAGAAAGTTTCCAAGAATTAATTGATGATTGCGAGTATTCGCTCACACGTTGAATCCATAGGAACAAAATGACAACCACAAAGAATTTAAAAGAATATTGCTAAACATATGGAATTAATCCTAATGCAAACAGGCAAGGAGAATCAAGAGCAATAGGTTGCAGAGTATTTTTGGACGATCACATAGTATTTCCAAGTATTTTGGAAAGCATATGAACAACTGGGGATGAACGGGTTCAGTGAATTATCCATAGTGCAAAAATAAGCCGCAAAGCAGAAGGCACAAAGGATTCTCGAAACAACGGAGAATACATCTTGTAATAATAGGAGCAACTGGATATGAAGGTACAAGCGGCAAGGATATTATTCACGGGGATTAACTATGGTCAGGATCTGCAAGGCAGTGGGCACAGGGCCTCGACAAACATCGAGGAGTATCTGCAGAATCTTCTGGCGAAGCAAGCGATCATCGGTAATGTCGGGGCTCCTCGGGAGGAAGTGGTTACGAGCTCCTAGAGTCAGAGTTAGTAAAAAGTTTAACCCGAATATACGAGAGATCAGAGTCCGAGAGTATAGACGAGGAATAAAAGATCTTAATACCACCCACTGGCGACGTGGGCCCGTAAGCCACACATCCAAGTTAGTAAAACAGTTTTTGGTTTCTAGACTCAACTTCGGCCAAGGAGTTGGAAAGGGGGAATCCTATAGGCAGTCGACTCTGATACCAACTTGTGACGCCCTCCATTCAATCGTACACTAATCATACACGCAAATGTGTACGATCAAGATCAAGGACTCACAGAAAGATATCACAACACAACTCTAGACACGAATTAAAATAATACAAGCTTTATATTACAAGCCAGGGGCCTCGAGGGCTCGAATACATAAGCTCGAATACACAAGAGTCAGCAGAAGCAACAATATCTGAGTACAGACATAAGTTAGACAAGATTGCCTTAAGACGGCTAGCACAAAAGCAACAACGATCGAAAAGGCAAGGCCTCCTGCCTAGGAGCCTCCTAACTACTCCAAGTCATCTGTGGTCTTCACGTAGTAGTAGGCATTCTCCGGGTAGTGGTAGTCATCAGTGGCGTCGTCTGGCTCCTGGGATCCGTCATCTGGTCGCAACAATTGGGTATGGGGGAAAAGAAGTAGCAAATCAACCGTGAGTACTCATCCAAAGTACTCGCAAGACTTACATCAGATCTAAACTAAGTATGCATATGTATCAAAGGAATGGGTTGTATCTGTGGACTAAACTGCAGAATGCCAGAAGGGAAGGGGAAAGCCTAGTCTATCGAAAACTAGCATCTTCTGGAAACCACCATCTTGCAGCAATAGGAGGCAGTAGAGTAGCATAAAGTAACATAGTAGTAATGTTATCAACCTCGGCCAGAGATCCTTTCTCAACTCCCTGCGAGAAAGCAATCCCAGAGTCATACTATCCAAGTGTCAACACATTCCAAATCTCATCACCATCTAGTTCTCATCACAAGTATCCAGTTCTAGTTGTATCGATCGGGATACAACTCCAAGTGTCCGTTACCGTAGGACAGGCTATCGATAGATGTTTTCTTCCCTTCAGGGGTGCACCAACTTACCCACCACGCTCGATTAACTCCGGCCGGACACACATTTTCCTGTGTCATGCCCGGCCTCGGCCAAACAATACGCCGCAACCAGACCTAGGCTTAATAGAGAGGCCAGCACGCCGGTCTAAACCTATGCCCCCAGGGGTCATGGGCCATCTCCCCAGGAACTCCTGCACGTTGCGTACGCGGACGGTGAGCAGACCTAGCTACCTCCTTCAACAAGGTAGGAGCTTACGCAGTCCAACCCGGCGCACGCCGCTCAGTCGCTAACGTCTATTAAGCTTCGGCTGATGTATACGACACAGAACGCCCATACTATGCCCATGTGATGGTTAGTGCTATCAAGCCAGAGGCCCCTCGGATCAAATATCCAAATCGTAGTGGATTAGGAACGCGTGGTAACGAGTAGAGACTCACAATCGATGTGACCCCGTCGCCCCGTCTCGAGTACTTGCGGCAAGGGCTAAGAATGCCCGGCCACGCCTCGTAAGTATCTCGCGGGCACCTTCCAGGTTAACCCGACTCCACATCACTCGCTATTAAGCTCGCGCGGGTACCCCTCAGGGTCGACCCGTCTTTAGTAACATGGTTCAGTGTAAAATCATAGTAACCATAGTAACTGTGTGTCTAACACCAAAGGGAAAACCCGAGGAATCACCCCCGGTGAATTCCACTCGATGTTGTCATCAAGGTGAACGTAAGAGAATCCACCCTCGAGGTTCACGTTTGATGGGTTGCACGATAGAGCCGTAACGGAAGTGGTTAAGGAGGAAATCACCCTCGATGACCTCGACCGTATAGCTACACTACGGAGATCTCATCAGGAGTGATGTAAGAGGTTCCACCCTCGGCACTCGATGGTAACTCTGCAGAGTCATACAACTAGGGGGGTGATGTGCGGTGTCTGGGCCTGGACGTCGATCACGTTGATCGAGTCATCGAACATAAAGCAAGGCAACTAGGACAAGGTGGGGGTAACTGATGGATCACTAACCAACCTATACTAGGCAGTTTAGGATCAGCAGGTAAGATATGAAAGCAGGTAACAACAACAAGCTATGCATCAGAGTAGGATCATACAGAAAGCAGTAGCAGTTCTAATGCAAGCATGAGAGGGAAAGAAATGGGCGATATCGGAATGCTCAAGGGGGGTTTGCTTGCCTGGTTGCTCAGACAGGAAGGAGGGGTCGTCGGTGACGTAGTCGATCACAGCGGCATCATCGGTCTCGGGGTCTACCGGAGAGAAGAGGGGAAGAAACAGTAAATACAGAGCAAACAATGCATCACAAGGCATAACATGACAATGGGCAGAGCTAGGGTTGCCCTAACGTAGTACTACACGTTGCAGACGGAGGGGATAAACATCCGACGATGAATTCCCGGCGCTAGGCGGATTCCGGACAGATGAAACGGAGGGGGACGGTTGCAGGTTTGCTATGCTAGGGACGTGTGGCGGACGAACGGGTTGCGTAGTCGGGTTCGTCTTGTCGTTCTGAGCAACTTTCATGTACAAAGTTTTCCCATCCGAGCTACGGTTTATTTTATATTAATTTTAAAAGATTTAAATCATTTTTAGGATTTATTTAACTAATTTAATCAACAATATTCAGAATAGTGTTTGCTGACGTCATCATGACGTCAGCAGTCAACGTTGACCGTTGACCTGGTCAACCTGACGTGTGGGCCCCGTGGGACCCACCTGTCATTCTCTGTATTAGGTTAATTAAGGTTTAGGTTAATTAAACAAGATTAATTAGGTTAATTAATTTAGTTTAATTAATCAAAAATAATTAAGTTAATTAACTCTTTAATTAATTAATTAATTTTATTATTTATTTTACTTTTTATTATTTTTATTATTTTTTTAACAAAAACATTTCTGGGCGGGCCCCACGTGTCAGTGGCTCTGGGGGAGCCTAGCGGGTGACGGGCGGGCGCTAACGGGCGAACCCGAGCACGGCGTCGGGCGGACGGACGCGCACAGGGGGCTTGCGGTGGCCGCCGGCGAGGCCAGCAGCGGCGCAGGGCAGCAAGCACTAGGTGAGGCCGTGGCCGGAGAGAGCAGCGGCAGGGGAGCCGGGCGCGCGGTGGTGCGGGAGGCGAGCGCTGGAGGCAGACCGCGTGCGCGGCGGCAGGTGCGGGCGCAGGCGATGCCAGCAATGGCGGTGGGGAAGAGCAGTAGCGGCCAGCAGCATCGCAGCGGCAGGTGCGGCGGCCGGAGCAGCGCCGGGCGGAGGGCGCGACCGGCAGCGGCGCTGGGGCGCGCGAGCAGCGCGGCAGGTGAGCGGGGCGGCCAGGAGGTGAGCGGGAGCGCGTGCGTGCGGGGAAGGACACGGTGACCGCGGAGCCAGCGACCGCTGCGCGGGGATGCGGCGGGCGGCGCGAAGCAGAGCGGCCAGGGCGCGGCCGGAGCGCGAGGAACCGCGAGCAGGGGAGAGAAGGGGGAGGCCACGGCCTCACCGTCTGATGCAGGGGGATGGCAGCGGGCGCGAGGAGGAGGCCGAGGATGAAGGAG
>NC_041384.1:374111662-374208491 GCF_002162155.2 Triticum dicoccoides | reverse complement strand
CGGCGAGTGGTGAGGTAGCGCGTCGGGGTCGAGGAGGCGACAGGCATCGGGGAGGCGCGGGATCTGGCTCCTCTGCCCCGATCCAGGCGGGGGGAGGAGACGAGGGAAAGGGGGAACGTGGGAGGAGTGGAGCGAGGGCATCGGGAGGAGTGGGGGTAGGTGCGGTTGGGCCCTAGGGTTCCACGGGGGAAGGTTATGTAGGCACGGCTGGGCCAGTCGGGGTGGGCTGGCCGGCTGAGGTGGGATGGGCCGTGGCCCATGGGGAGATGGGGTCTTCTTTTCTCTCTTCGCCTTTTCTTTTCTTTTTCTCTAATTACCAGAGAAGGAAAAAGATTTATCTGGGGACCCTAAGGATTTAGGAAAATGTGGAACTTGATAATAAAAGTCCAGTACATTTTTAGGCACTTCGACAATTATTTTGGGAGAGTTTTAGATTCATTTGGAATTTTCATAATTGAATTTGCATTTTAAATTGCTGGAATGGCACTGTTATAAATGTTAGTGTCCATTTGAGCATAGGAGTGATGTTGTTTTTCTTTACATCAAGTTGTATTGGAATATTTGCTAAATGATGAACATTTTTCCATCAACTTTTGTGCAACTTCAAATTTCACTTATGATTTGAACTGGAATTCAGATGGGAGTTCAAAAGAGGTATTGAACAAAGGTGATTAAGCATTCTTTAGCCAAATGATTAGGCTTAATCACATAGGGTTACTGTAGCATGACACTCGGGGTGTTACACTAGTGCCCTGCCGCCTCCGCCTTCATCTTCGAGCGGGACTCCGCTCGGAGCATCGCTGCGCCACCGTGGGAGATCGGAACTCCTCCCGAGGTTCGCTACCCCCTCCTCTATATAAACCCGAGGCCCAGCCCCCTCTCTCTCCTCTCACTGCCGCTCTCACCCACATCTCGCGCCGCCGCCACAGATCGCCGCATCGCCGCCCGCGCCCGATCCAAGCCACCGCCGCCGCTTTGGTTCACCGCCGCTTTGGTTCGCCGCCGCCGCCGCCAGCTGCCGCTGCCGCTGCCTCGCGCCGTGTAGCCGCCCCGCGCCGCCTCCTGCCGCTGCTGTCGCCTCACCGGAACCGCCGCGCCGCCTTGCCTCGCTGTCGCCGGAGCTAACCGCCGCCGCCGCCGGTTTTCTAGGAAAACCGCCCCGACCGGTAAAACCATTGCCCCGGTCCGATTCGGTTCTTTTGATTAAAACCGGTTTTCTTAATAACCTAGTTAAGTAGTGAACGTTCGTTGTTTTGGTCTTCGCAGCGAACGTTTTCGTCATATAAGTTTATGTAGCGACGTTCGCTATTTAGTCTTTTTCTTTTATTTTAGTTTTAGTTTTCGGTCAGGGACTCACCTGTTAATTCTTTCTTCACAGTTTAGTCCCTCTGCTTCAAACGATCACTACATTTTACCCGTTTAACCAAATCCAACGAAACCAACGCCCACTTCTTCGTTATGATCTCCTCTATCCAGTAAAACAACTTGAACTTGTTTTTGAAATTTTAAATTTTGAATTAGATCAGATTTAGATTCAAACTTCGTTTGATCATAATTTGAGTTTCGTAGCTCCGTTTGAGTTGATTGTTTTTGCAAATTAAAGCTCTTGACCCACACTTTCTGATAAGGCCAAATTGACATAATTTTGGTATTGTTAGAAATTGTTTTATGTTGCAACAGTTATTTGGTTTTGATGTTTTCCGAATCGTCTTCTTCGTTCTTTCTGATCTGTTGAGTGATTGCTTATGTGTGGTTCTATTGCTTGCATAGATAGATTGACCGGAGTGTGACGAGTAGATCTATCAAGAGTTATGAGTGCGAATCACCTTCATCGACAATGCAGGCAAGTTCACACTTTGATCATATCCCTTTCATACCCAGTTTTTATGCATTAGTTTCAACCCTCAAACATTGCATGGTTAGGATGTTATTAACATGTGGGTTGGGAAGTAGTTGATGAGGTAGAACCTATTGCCCTGTTACATTCAAACCCTTGGGAGTTACTTATACGTGTTGCTTATATTGCTATGCTATGCTCGTAGACGTGGTTTGGGTGAGTGAAATCCATGACAGATGTGAGATTGTTAATTAATGGTTCAACTTAAGGTGGCAACTTAAACACACATCTGGGTGGATTTAGGCACCTGGAGTACCCAGTGTTGCCTGTATTTTTGGAAATCCCGGAGTACCCGTGGGATCTTCCTATGGACCGCCACCCAGGCTCAAAGGGATCATAAGATTATTCATGCTAGAAACTTCTGTGTGCAGCCACAAGCTATTATGGGCTCTAGCATAGTTGAGTAAGTTACGTGAAGCTCCCGAAGAGGTGGATCGGCAGGTAGTGGGATAGGTTTGGTATGGTCTACCCGGAGTAAGGGGTTAATGCTTCTGAAAGACTGTGTCTCGGTCATCCGTTTCTCAAACACCATGTAGTGCGAGAAATCCAATGGAGGAGATCGGGTCTTGTGGGGAAAAGTGCGTAAACCTCTGCAGAGTGTACAAACTAATCATGGTTAGCCGTGTCCCCAGTTATGGACATCTTGAGTATCTGGTTCTTGGATTATCATATTGATCTCATCACGTTACTTAAATAATTCGTGGGTTATTGATGTTAATTTGGGATTGAGTTGGAGGAACCTTCTCAATATTTTCAACCAACTTTGTAGTTAAATAAATTATATTCCTTTGCAGTAGGGAAAAATTGGCTTTTCGCAAAAACATTATAACCATAGAGCCTTTCCACCAGCCAAATATGCATGTAGTGATAGCCTTTATTCATCATTATCCTATGGTGTGAATTTGCTAGTACATTCAATGTACTGACCCTTTGTGGCTGCAATGTCTCATTGTTGCAAGATTCTTACGACGAGTAAGTGATACGTTAGGGTTACGATTTCTACACTCAACTTTGCCATTGGTGTTGATGGGAATCCACAACCTTGTTGTTACTTCCGCTATTGAATGGAGGTAATAGTATTTACGTTATTTTATACATGTGATTTACCTCTGTTATAAATCCTCGAGTACTGTGTGTGTCAGCATACCAATCTAGGGATGACATGTAAGCACAGAGACTTGACCTTTTGAGGTCGGGTCGCTACACTTTGCATGTTTAATAACTCTAAAATTGTGTTTAGGGAAGAACAGTACCATATCCAAAGTATGCACATGGGGATTTTCTGGATTTGTTGGTTGTTGTTTCCAGCCTCATTTAAACTTGCCTAAATAGTTAGCTTACTTATGCTTCACCTCTTGCCATGTTTAACAACATTTAATATTGTTGAGTACATAACCGAGAGAGAACTAAATAAGTCATGTGGTGTTTCATCAATATGCAACTCGTTGCATATTGAGCTCCACTTAACTTGTAGTATTGTTTGTTGCACTTTGCCTTGCCATGCCATGCCTCTTTAAACCGGACATGCATCATACTTAATTGTGCATCATGCCATGTTTATGTGTGTTGGTTTACCATGTTGTTTGCTTCTTTCCGGTGTTGCTTCTTCATGTTGGTTCCTGTAACATTGCGTTTGTGAGGATCCATTCGACTACGTTGGTTCATCTACTTCATGGACTCGTTCTACTTCCTAGCGGGAGTTCAGGCAAGATGAGCATACCTTCGATATCACTTCTATCTTTGCTTGCTAGTTGTTCTCTCTATCGCTATGTCTCACTACCTATCACTTGTTTATCATGCCTCCCATATTGCCATGTCAAGCCTCTGACCCACCTTCCTAGCAAACCATTGTTTGGCTATGTTACCGCTTTTGCTCAGCCCCTCTTATAGCGTTGTTAGTTGCAGCTGAAGTTCAAGTTTGCTCCAAGTTGGAACATGTTTATGTTGGGATATCACAATATCTCTTATCTTAATTAATGCATCTACATACTTGGTAAAGGGTGGAAGGCTCGGCCTTATGCCTGGTGTTTTGTTCCACTCTTGCCGCCTTAGTTTCCGTCATACTGGTGTTATGTTCCTTGATTTTGCGTTCCTTACGCGGTTGGGGTTATGGGACCCCCTTGACAATTAGCTTTAAATAAAACTCCTCCAGCAAGGCCCAACCTTGGTTTTACATTTGACAACCTAAGCCTTTTCCCTTGGGTTCTGCAGACCCGAGGGTCATCTTTATTTTAACCCCCCCGGGCCAGTGCTCCTCTAAGTGTTGGTCCAAACTAGAGCCCTTTGCAGCGCCACCTCGGGGAAACTTGAGGGCTCGTTTTAGTTGTACGGATTGCTCATCCACTGTGCCTTGAGAACGAGATATGTCCAGCTCCTATCGGGATTTGTCCGCACAGTCGGGTGGTCTTGCTAATCTTGTTTTACCATTGTCGAAATGTCTTGTAACCGGGATTCCGAGACTGATCGAGTCTTTCCGGGAGAAGGAATATCCTTCGTTGATCATGAGAGCTTGTGATGGGCTAAGTTGGGACACTCCTGCGGGGTATAAACTTTCGAGAGCCATGCTCGCGGTTATGTGGTAGATGGGAATTTGTTAATATCCGGTTGTAGAGAACTTGATGATACGTCCATTTTGCATCATGCTTTTATATCGATATTTATTGCATTATGGGTTGTTATTTCACATTATGTCACAATACTTATGGCTATTCTCTCTTATTTTACAAGGTTTACATAAGGAGGGAGAATGCCGGCAGCTGGAGTTCTGGGCTGGAAAAGGAGCAAATATTAGAGACCTATTTTGCACAACTCCAAAAGTCCTGAAACTCCACGGAATGCCTTATAATAAATAATGAAAAATCCTCGCCAAAGATGAAGACCAGGGGGCCCACACCCTTCTCACAAGGGTGGGGGCTCCCCCCCCCCCTAGGGCGCACCCTCCTACCTCGTGGGCCCCCTGGTAGCTCTCCGATGACTATCTTCTCCTATATGAAGTCTTTCGTCAAGAAAAAAAGAAGAATCAACCTTTCGGGATGAAACTCCGCCGCCATGAGGCGGAACCTTGGCGGATCCAATCTAGAGCTCCAGCAAAGCTGTTCTGTCGGGGAAACTTCCCTCCCGGAGGGGGAAATCATCGCTATCGTCATCACCAATGCTCCTCTCATCGGGAGAGGGCAATCTCCATCAACATCTTCATCAGCACCATCTCATCTCAAAACCCTAGTTCATCTCTTGTATCCAATTCTTGTCTCCAAGTCTGGGATTGGTGCTAGTAGGTTGCTAGTAGTGTTAATTACTCCTTGTAATTGATGCTAGTTGGTTTAATTGGTGGAAGATCATATGTTCAGATCCTTTATGCATATTAATACCCCTCTGATTATGAACATGTTTATGCTTTGTGAGTAGTTACTTTTGTTCCCGAGGACATGGGGAAGTCTTGCTATTAGTAGTCATGTGAATTTGGTATTCGTTCGATATTTTGATGAGATGTATGTTGTCTAGCCTCTAGTGGTGTTATATGAATGTCGACTACATAACACTTCACCATTATTTGGGCCTAGAGGAAGGCATTGGGAAGTAATAAGTAGATGTTGGGTTGCTAGAGTGACAGAAGCTTAAACCCTAGTTTATGCGTTGCTTCGTAAGGGGCTGATTTGGATCCATATGTTTCATGCTATGGTTAGGTTTACCTTAGTACTTTTGTTGTAGTTGCGTATGCTTGCAATAGAGGTTAATCATAAGTGGGATGCTTGTTCAAGTAAGAACAGAACCCAAGCACCGGTCCACCCACATGTCAAATTATGAAAGTACCGAACGCGAATCATATGAACGTGATGAAAACTAGCTTGACGATATTCCCATGTGTCCTCGGGAGCGCTTTTCCTTATATAAGAGTTTGTCCAGGCTTGTCCTTTGCTACAAAAAGGATTGGGCCACCTTGCTGCACTTTATTTACTTTTGTTACTTGTTGCTCGTTACAAATTATCTCATCACAAAACTATCTGTTACCACTTATTTCAGTACTTGCAGAGAATACCTTGCTGAAAACCGTTTATCATTTCCTTCTGCTCCTCGTTGGGTTCGACACTCCATTAGACGTTGTGTACCTAAGCATGAACAGGAACAGATCCTACGCAAGTGCCACTCTGAAACTTATGGAGGACACCATGCGGGAGATAGAACTGCACATAAGGTATTGCAATCCAGTTTTTATTGGCCTACTCTCTTCAAGGATGCCCGTAAGTTTGTCCTATCTTGTGATGAATGTCAAAGAATTGGTAATATTAGTAGACGTCAAGAAATGCCTATGAATTATTCACTTGTTATTGAACCATTTGATGTTTGGGGCTTTGATTATATGGGACCTTTTCCTGCCTCTAATGGATATACACATATTTTAGTTGCTGTTGATTACGTTACTAAGTGGGTAGAAGCTATTCCAACTAGTAGTGCTGATCATAGCACTTCTATTAAAATGCTTAAATAAGTTATTTTTCCTAGGTTTGGAGTCCCTAGATATTTAATGACCGATGGTGGTTCACGTTTTATTCATGGTGTTTTCCATAAAATGCTTGCTAAATATGACATCAATCATAGAATTGCATCTCTGTATCACCCACAGTCTAGTGGTCAAGTAGAATTGAGTAATAGAGAACTCAAATTAATTTTGCAAAAGACTGTCAATAGGTCTAGAAAGAATTGGTCCAAGAAACTTGATGATGCATTATGGGCCTATAGAACTGCATATAAAAATCCTATGGGTATGTCTTCGTATAAAATGGTCTATGGAAAAGCGTGTCACTTACCTCTCGAACTAGAACACAAGGCTTATTGGGCTATTAAAGAGCTCAACTATGATTTCAAACTTGCCGGTGAAAAGAGGCTATTTGATATTAGCTCACTTGATGAATGGAGAACCCAAGCTTATGAAAATGCCAAGTTGTTTAAAGAAAAGGTTAAAAGATGGCATGACAAAAGGATACAAAAGCGTGAGTTTAATGTAGGTGATTATGTATTGCTATACAACTCTCGTTTAAGATTTTTTGCAGGTAAACTTCTCTCTAAATGGGAAGGCCCCTATGTTATCGAGGAGGTCTATCGTTACGGTGCCATAAAAATCAACAACTTCGAAGGCACAAATCCGAAGGTGGTAAACGGTCAAAGAATCAAACATTATATCTCAGGTAATCCCATAAATGTTGAAACCAATATTATTGAAACCGTAACCCAGGAGGAATACATAAGGGACACTTTCCAGAACGTTTCAGACTCCGAAAAGGAATAGGTATGTGGTACGGTAAGTAAACCGACTCCAAAATAATTTTTAAGGCAATATTTCTCCGTTTTGGAATATTTAGAAAAATAGAAAATTAAGTAGCAGTCCGGGAAGGACACGAGGGCCCGATGAGGGTGAAGGGCGGGCCCTACCCCCCTGGGCGCGCCCCCTACCTCGTGATCTCCTCGTGTGCCTTCCGGACTCCGTTTTCTTGCACGATACGTATTTTGGTCGGTAAAAATTCACTATATATTCTCCCGAAGGTTTTAACTCCTGTATCACGCAAAAATCTCCTGTCTTTGTTTCGAGCTGTTTTTTGTCAGGGTTGTAAAGGCCAGGCACTATGTTGTTTCCCTCCTCCTCCAACCATGAGGGAAACGATGCTTGGCTAATGAAGATAGAGCTGAAGAGAGAAGAACCTATGGAGGTCAACAAGGATGACGGGATCAAGAAGGCCATGGAGGACCAAGTTCCAGCAACAGAAGACACCCTTCAACTGGATCATAATCTTCTTACCCCTACAGAAATCAAAGCTTTCAAGATGATTGAGTTGGCTCGTATACAAAATAAGTATCTCACACGTGAAAATATTTTGTTGAAGGAGCATATCATCGCACTCAAGGGCATTATCCGCAAGTTAGAAGACCTCCTACGCTCGATGTGCGACTATCCATCAACAACACCTCCACCTTCTTCACCAACCAAGGAGATATAATAACATGGGTATGGGCACTCCCCTTGGCAACTGCCAAGCTTGGGGGAGGTGCCCCGGTATCGTATCACAATCACAACTCCTATCTTTACCGTTTTTCTTAGTTCGATCCTATTAGTAGTATTTTGATCTAGTAGAATAAAGTTTATGGCATGATCTAGTTTCGAGTTTTGCTTTATGATCTCTCTATGTAATCGAGTCCGTGAGCTATATAATAAAGATTAGTGATTGACTCAAGGGCTTGCTTATTTTTGCCATGATCCCAATAAAAGAAAAGAAAAGAGAAAAAGAATAAGAAGAAACAAAAGTTCATATTGATCTTATTGATAGTAATGACTTCACATAGAAAGAGTGTGATGATTAAAAGTTGTAGGGAGTTGGCAGACATAGCTTTGGTCATCGTTGCAATTAATAGGAAGTAATAAGGAAAGAGAGGTTTCACATATAAATATACTATTATTGACATCTTTTATGATTGGGAGCACTCATCAAAATATGACATGCTAGAGAGTTGATGTTGGACAAGGAAGACAACTTAATGGGTTATGTTTTCTTATATCTGAGATAAAGTATGTTGTCATGGATCATCCAACGTGTTGAGCTTGCCTTTCCCCCTCATGCTAGCCAAATTCTCACCACCAAGTAGAGATACTACTTGTGCTTCCAAATACCCTTAAACCAGTTTTGCCATGAGAGTCCACCATATCTACCTATGGATTGAGTAAGATCCTTCAAGTAAGTTGTCATCGGTGCAAAGCAATAAAAATTGCTCTAAATATGTATGATTAGTGTGGGAGAAATAAGCTTTATACGATCTTGTGATGTGGAAGTAATAAAAGCGACGGACTGCATAATAAAGGTTCATATCACAAGGGGCAATATAAAGTGACGTTCTTTGGCATTAATATTTTGTACATCCAACCATAAAAGTGCATGGCAACCTCTGCTTCCCTCTGCAAAGGGCCTATTTTTTATTATTATCTTCTACCTTATGCAAGTGTCGTGGTGATCTTCACCTTTCCTTTTTACATTTTATCCTTTGGCAAGCACAGTGTGTTGGAAAAGATCCTGATAGATATATCTAATTGGATGTAGGGGGGCATGAGTTATTATTGTTGACATTACCCTCGAGGTAAAAGGTTGTGGGGCGAAACTATAAGCCCCTATCTTTCTCTGTGTCCGATTAAAACTCCGTAACCACAAGTATTGCGCGAGTGTTAGCAATTATGAAGGACTAGATGATAGTTGAGTATGTGGACTTGCTTTTTAGCTCTGACATAGACTCTTTCTGATGTTATGATAAATTGCAATTGCTTCAATGACTGAGGTTCTAGTTTGTTGGTTCTCAATAAGATTTCTGATTCATACTTTTGCATTGTGAATAGATCATAACTTGAACATAAGTAATCATATGACAATATTTATGTATGTTGCTGTTATGAGAATAATCATGATGCCCTCACGTCCGTATTTTATTTTTATCGACGCCTCTACCTCTAAACATGGAGACATATTTATTGTTATCGGCTTTCGCTTGAGGACAAGCGAGGTCTAAGCTTGGGGGAGTTGATACATCCATGTTGCCTCATGCTTTTATATCGATATTTATTGCATTATGGGCTGTTATTTCACATTATGTCACAATACTTATGGCTATTCTCTCTTATTTTACAAGGTTTACATAAGGAGGGAGAATGCCGGCAGCTGGAGTTCTGGGCTGGAAAAGGAGCAAATATTAGAGACCTATTTTGCACAACTCCAAAAGTCCTGAAACTCCATGGAATACCTTATAATAAATAATGAAAAATCCTCGCCAAAGATGAAGACCAGGGGGCCCACACCCTTCTCACGAGGGTGGGGGGCGCCCCCCCCCCCCAGGGCACGCCCCCTACCTCGTGGGCCCCCTGGTGGCTCTCCGATGACCATCTTCTCCTATATGAAGTCTTTCGTCGAAAAAAAGAAGAAGCAACCTTTAGGGACGAAACTCCGCCGCCACGAGGCGGAACCTTGGCGGATCCAATCTAGAGCTCCGGTTGAGCTGTTCTGCCGGGGAAACTTCCCTCCCGGAGGGGGAAATCATCGCCATCGTCATCACCAACACTCCTCTCATCGGGAGAGGGCAATCCCCATCAACATCTTCATCAGCACCATCTCATCTCAAAACCCTAGTTCATCTCTTGTATCCAATTCTTGTCTCCAAGTCCGGGATTGGTGCTAGTAGGTTGCTAGTAGTGTTAATTACTCCTTGTAATTGATGCTAGTTGGTTTAATTGGTGGAAGATCATATGTTCAGATCCTTTATGCATATTAATACCCCTCTGACTATGAACATATTTATGCTTTGTGAGTAGTTACTTTTGTTCCTGAGGACATGGTAGAAGTCTTGCTATTAGTAGTCATGTGAATTTGGTATTCGTTCGATATTTTGATTAGATGTATGTTGTCTAGCCTCTAGTGGTGTTATGTGAACGTCGACTACATAACACTTCAGCATTATTTGGGCCTAGAGGAAGGCATTGGGAAGTAATAAGTAGATGATGGGTTGCTAGAGTGACAGAAGCTTAAACCCTACTTTATGTGTTGCTTCGTAAGGGGTTGATTTGGATCCATATGTTTCATGATATGGTTAGGTTTACCTTAATACTTTTGTTGTAGTTGCGGATGCTTGCAATAGAGGTTAATCATAAGTGGGATGCTTGTTCAAGTAAGAACAGCACCCAAGCACCGGTCCACCCACATGTCAAATTATCAAAGTACCGAACGCGAATCATATGAACGTGATGAAAACTAGTTGATGATATTCCCATGTGTCCTCGGGAGCGCTTTTCCTTATATAAGAGTTTGTCCAGACTTGTCCTTTGCTACAAAAAGGATTGGGCCACCTTGCTGCACTTTATTTACTTTTGTTACTTGTTTCTCGTTACAAATTATCTCATCACAAAACTATCTGTTACCACTTATTTCAGTACTTGCAGAGAATACCTTGCTGAAAACCGTTTATCATTTCCTTCTGCTCCTCGTTGGGTTCGACACTCTTACTTATTGAAAGGACTACGATAGATCCCCTATACTTGTGGGTCATCACTTGACACTTGACTTAATTAAAATGAATCAACCGCGTGTGTAGCCGTGATGGTCTCTTTTCGGTGGAGTCCAGGAAGTGAACACGGTCTTGTGTTATGCTTGAACGCAAGTAGTTTCAGGATCACTTCTTGATCACTGATACGTCTCCAATGTATCTATATTTTTTTATTGTTCCATGCTATATTATATCTTGTTTTGGACATTATTGGGCATTATTATACACTTTTATATTATTTTTGGGACTAACCTATTAACCGGAGGGCCATCCCAGAATTGCTGTTTTTTTTGCCTATTTTAGGGTTTCGCGGAAAAAGAATATCAAACGGAGTCCAAACGGAATGAAACCTTCGGGAACGTGATTTTCGGAACGAACATGATCCAGAGGACTTGGACCCTACGTCAAGCAATCAACCAGGAAGGCACGAGGCAGGGGGCGCGCCTACCCCCCTAGGTGCGCCCTCCATGCTCGTGGGGCCCATGTTGCTCCACCGATGTACTCTTTCCTCCTATATATACCTACGTACCACCAAACTACCAGATATGGAGCCAAAACCCTAATTCCACCGCCGTAACTTTCTGTATCCACGAGATCCCATCTTGGGGCCTTTTCCGGAGCTCCGCCAGAGGGGGCATTGATCATGGAGGGCTTCTACATCAACACCATAGCCTCTCTGATGAAGTGTGAGTAGTTTACTTCAGATCTACGGGTCCATAGTTATTAGCTAGATGGCTTCTTCTCTCTTTTTGGATCTCAATACAATGTTCTCCCCCTCTCTTGTGGAGATCTATTCGATGTAATCTTCTTTTGCGGTGTGTTTGTTGAGACCGATGAATTGTGGGTTTATGATCAAGTTTATCTATGAACAATATTTGAATCTTCTCTGAATTCGTTTATGTATGATTGGTTATTTTTGCAAGTCTCTTCGAATTATCAGTTTGGTTTGGCCTACTAGATTGATCTTTCTTGCAATGGGAGAAGTGCTTAGCTTTGGGTTCAATCTTGTGGTGTCCTTTCCCAGTGACAGAAGGGGTAGCAAGGCACGTGTTGTATTGTTGCCATTGAGGATAACAAGATGGGGTTTATATCATACTAGTTGACCCGTTGCGCCAAATGGCGCAGAGACCTGCTGAAGACATGTTGTCGATGAAAATAGATTCATGCCGCAAGAACCTTCAACTAAAGCCATGTTCGCGATGAAAATAGTTTCCTTTACTAAGGACAGGCCATGTATATACAGTCGGTTTAGTTCTGGTCTGCTAAATCCATATGCGCCTTGAAAAAAACATGGTTTAATTTGCAGAGCCTCACGTGTTTCAAGTATGAATAAGAACTACGAACTCTTTTTGTGCGATTCAAACACATTTCTAGAGAGAGAGAGAGAGAAGCATACCCCTCTCTCATTATGATTATTATTAAAAGCTATTAAATTCGAAATAGACAATTTCATTTACTTGAAGCACTTGAAGAAAAAAAACTTAAGACATACTTTTACGCAATGCTCATTTAACATGTGAAGGACTACGCAATGCTCATTTAACCTGTGAAGGACAAAAATATTCCACCATCTCTGAATGATGAACTAAACTAAATAAGAAATATATACAGTAAATTCATTCAAAGTAGAAAAAGGATACATGGTGTTATCTTAGTAAAAGAAATTACATCATTAGAAGAGAAAAGGAAAGAAAACCAAACATGAGATTGAGATTAATACATCTAGGAGAGACACAAAGAGGGGAAACAGACACCTCAACAAGATTCTTGAGGAAGTGCCCAAGGAAAGAAAAAAGAACGTTAGGTCTGAACTGTAAGAACATGCTCATAAATATGAATTGTCAAGGGCAAGATGAAATGCGAGAACAAGCACTGATGAGTAATGATATACTGAAAATTTCCGTTCTTTGTTGTTGTTAGCCCTTGTTTTTCGAGTATACATCGAGGCACTCAGGTTGTACTCATATCTACAACCCAATCTCGTAGCTCTTTTCTCTTTACAACCTACAGACGGATTGAACAAATGGAGATTGCTATATGGTGGACTACCTACAGATTACTAACTTTACAAAATCCCTCACATCCTCTCAATTTCTGATACTATGGAATTCATTGTCATTTGGCACCTTTTGACCATTATATCCAGAATCGAACGGTTGGGGGTATGCCAGAGGGTTTCAGAATCTCCTGAGAAGCACCAAATGCTTTATTTCACTCCAGTTTTCATCATGACCATCAAATCCTGATCATGCAGTCAACAATGCCATGCCTTTGGTGCCTTTGGTGCACAAAGGCAGAGGATATGCATCCCTCAGTTATGCATGCTAACGCCTAGATCATATTCCATCTTGTTGGCACATGCAATCAGGCATTGGGAAGGTGTATATGGAATCATTAGGTTTCCTGAATGCGATGCCCCTTATGTCACTATGGTGCAGTATTTCCAGCATGTGGTGCTTGAATCGACTCCATCTGCAGTTCAAAGAAACAATTTGAGTTTCATACACCACTATATCCATTTACACGTTAAGGAAAGATGGGAAAATATTTAGAGCATGTATGTGAAGGTCAACTCGGAGATGTATTTCAATTTGTTAACATGGCTAATGCGTTTCGAAAAGTAGGGAATAGCTACAGTCTTGGATGGTGAAGGAACAACAAGGGCAGCGAACTGCTTCTGCAGTTTGATTTGGTGAAAGATTCCAGCATATACTCAAAACTGAAACTGATTCGGTGTGATTTGTAATACTTTGTTGACGATATAATGGCAGCCCAAACTTACCTGATATTTGGGTCATCAAAAGATAAGACCAGCTTCCGTTTGTTGGGTTTTATTGTCTTTGCATTCCCTCCTAACAGGTAACGCCTGTGTCCCATCAAAAAGTGAGGGAAGTTCCCCCTTGAGTCGTCACAAACACTTCGCTCTGAACACAGACGGTGTAATCTAATGCTGCTAACCGAGAAGAGTACCCCTACAGAGAATAGGTTGGTGAGTAACGGTATGAAGATTCAATGTGAATTGATGAACAGTTCAATGCATGCATATTCATCTGACATTCAGAACGACATCCAGCTAGGCTTATGGGCTGGCCGGCGGAAACAATACCTCAAACTCAGCAAGCTCTTTAGACAATGCAAGAGTGTCCTTGGTTTGTAAAAGAGGGAACATCTGGCGAAGGGGACCCATGTATTTTGCAGCATTGTATATTTTACCGGAGGCAACGTAGAGGAAGGTTGTATTGTCAAACCCCATGCCTCGAAGCATCATACCAATCTGCTCAAATTAAGTCAGTTAACATATTAGCTCTAGTGAGTATATTTACATATTTGAAAGCTTCTAAATTTGTTCTGAATGCTACTAAAGAGACGCAACTGATGGCACTGAACTTAAAGGTTATTATTATTGACCTGAAGCATCACAAACTAAGCAACAAACATCAATTCTAGTATAACAGAAAATGTCAGCACCCGTGAAAATTGATGCTTCTAGTGACATCTGTTAGTAGTGAACAGAAAGATATAAGTTGATTAGTATATACCATTTGAATGCTAAGAAACGGAAATTAAATATATAAAACCCAGGTGGCTATAAATGGTCATGGAGGTAAAGCCCGATGAGAAATTATAAACCTGGCTCAAATATAAATGGAAGCCACCACAAACTCAATCTTGTAGCAGGATGCGAAACATGGCCACGAATCGTGTACCAATTATGCTAAAGAAATGTGAAAAAGAAGTGTCTTGTGTGTAAAAGCTTCTGCTTCTTTATTTCTGAAGTTCCTAGAGCTTGGTACACACAGGTTGCCCATACTCTTGATTTTCCGACCGATGTGAAAATTGTCTCATACCAAGGGAAATTACAAAGTAAAGTTTCTAAGCAAGCAAGGGGCGGTAAAGTAATGATCTTTCTTTGGAAGACAGAATTGGGTATGTTCTTTGTTTACTCAGAGTTTTTTTGGCACTGCACTGTCGAATTATGATAATAACAGCTTAGTGCCATTCTAAGTTCGGTTCTGAATGATAACATCTTTTGGCCTTAATTTTTAATTCTTTGTAAGAAATACTTGGATATATAGTCCACCAAAAAACACATGAACTCAAGCAAGCATGCAATCTTCTTGATTGTTCCAATGATACTCAACCAATACGTGATGTATTTTTGACTCGTAGCCTGAATGCACAGATTTCGGATCTTGGTGGTCTTTGCTGTGTATAAACAAACGTAAATGAAGACATCTGTCATCACTTTATGAACATCAACAACTAAAGCATAAAAATAAACCATGCATGCATGCAGGATTCATCAACGTCCTCCCCTGCTGGACTGCTAGTGAAATATTTGTCCTCGCCAGGTTATCGGTGATGTATTAAAGAGAACCAATGTACATACCTATAGTTGATCTTGCAGAAACCAGTGCACTATTGAATTCAGCGAATCAGTTATGGTAAAAAGAAAAAGAAACACTGAGTTTGTAACATAGACGCGCATCATCAGGCACCTCCCACATCAATTGATGATTGGCATAGCCAAGGTTAAAGATATGTAGATTATAGGAATTAAGTTAACACAGTTGTCATGTTGGTGGGTACATTATTGTGTCCATCATTTAAAGAATTGTCCGCCTACGTGGGGCACACATAAATTCAAACATGCTTTTTTTATCTCTCGTAGGGATAAGGTACAATTTCATATTAGTGTTTACAGCAAGTAAAGATTATGGGTATCTACTTTTCCTATTTCACAAAGATACTGACATCACCACAATGGTGATGAAGTGAACAAACCTTCGCAATGTAAGCAAAAAAAAAACTTTTGCAAGAAAAGAAACTTTTCTAATCGATTGAAGTGTGACCCTATTTCTACAAAGAAGGTGTAATCTGTAAGCATCACCAAAGGAAACATCAGACGAACAAAACAAACGAAAGGCCACGATAGGAAGTAAAAAAATTGAATTCAGTGTGCGGAATATATGTTTATACACCCAGCCTAGAATCTGAGAATACAGTTTGCAGCCATAAATGCAATAAACGGAAGGAAAAACATAAGATTTGGTACATCCTTGACAAACTATTCATGTGTGCCATCTTGGCCAAAAACATAGGAAATCATGATCCTAGAAATGACAACTTTTGAAGTCCTAAAGCTCGCTAAGATGATTAATAAGCATAGAGCCAGAGTCAAGGCACAAAGAAATATCTGGAATGTAAAGCATGTCATCGTTTATTTCTACACCAAAGTATACTACTGCCGTAGTACTGCACCGTCTAATTACTAAGTGAAGAAATCATTGAAGCATGAATCACACAAACCAAACAATACTAAACAAGGGATAATTAAGGTCTAAATGCAGGCACATACCTCTGCTTATAGAAGTGTCTCTTACAGCACTCTATTTCATAACTTGATTACATATTTAAACTTCCAAGCATGCACCTAAGAACCAGACATGGTACCAATGAGCATTGATATATTAGCAAATATATTCCTTAAATTCAGAGGTGATAAAAAAGAACACCCATTCAGTTACCATTTCTAACCTTTACACTTTCACTCCTCTTCCATGAAAAGGAGGCTAACTGAATAATATCTGTACTCACTGTGATAAGAATGATATTAGTTAAACACAAAGTAATGTCAGGTTACTGGATTAGTTGAAGGAACACTTTAGACAGCAAAAAAGAATAGTAGACCAAGCACCGTTACTTCTGTTGTCACACAAAATTTCCGACAGATAAGCATCTAAGCATATAGAGAAAGGAACTCGACGAACTCATCAGAAAATGTAAAGACAAATTATTAATAGTGGCCACGGCCGCATTCCAAAGCTCCAGCCGCCAGCGGCACGATGACAAATGTTTCTCACCCGTCCGCCTCGCACGCTGCGGTCAGCCGCGAGCTCGCCTTCTCTCCTGTGCTCTCCCCTCCCCCGGTCCCCTTCTTCCCTCCTGTCGCTCTCCTAGTTTTCGATCTGGAGCGGGAGGGACCGACGGAGCCATCCAGCGGCGGCGGCTGCGGCTGTGGCGGCGGCGCCGGCATGGGCCTAACGCGACCACGCAGCAGTCAGACAGGGGAGGAAGAGAGGTTGCGAGGTGGATCTGGTGGCGGTGATGCCGGGGCTTGAGGCGGAGAGGCGCTAGTCGCTGGGCCTCGCCGCCGGCCTCCTTTTTATCTCCCTTCTTTCTCTCCCTCGTTGTCCTCGTCTACCACTCTTCGTCGCCCTTTCCCTGCAGGTCGGTGCCGTGGTGGGGATCCGGGAAGGAGGAGGGGGCGGAAGGGAGGAATGGTGCGGCGGCTATGAGAAGGAGCGGGTGGCTGTGGATGCGGTTACTACGGGGATCGAGGGAAACGGGGGCTAGGGTTTGGGCGGCGACTGGCACGGGACTGAGAGGAGGAAGGAGGAGGTAGGAGGAGGGAGGGGGTCGACGACACGGCGGAGGAGAGGAGGCGGCCGAGGCGAGCGAGGAGAAGAGGGGCGGCGACATGGGAGAGGATGGAGGGAGTGGGGAGGAGGGGACGAGCAGGGCTGGCGGCTAAGGTTTTGACGCGCGGGCGGAGTGGATTGGCAAATTCCCTTGGGGACACGAACAAAGTTTATCCAGCCAAGGAGCGTGCGAGACAAGCCCACCAGTCATTGGCCAACGAAAACAACCGTGAGGTGAAAATCGAGTTTGACTGTTCTGAAGATCTAACGGCTTAGATGTGTTTCAGAGCCAGATCTGACGGCCCACGAAGGCCCAATCGGGGGAGCCTTCTGGAGGTGAGTTGGCTAGCTTCATTATAGTTTTAAATTGCATGAATTTATTCCTCTACATCATGTCATCTTGCTTAAAGCGTTACTCTGTTCTCTTGAACTTAATACTCTAGATGCATGCTGGATAACGGTCGATGTGTGGAGTAATAGTAGTAGATGCAGGCAAGAGTCGGTCTACTTGTCTCGGACGTGATGCCTATATACATGATCATACCTAGATATTCTCATAACTATGCTCAATTCTGTCAATTGCTCAACAGTAATTTGTTCACCCACCGTAATACTTATGCTCTTGAGAGAAGCCACTAGTGAAACCTATGGCCCCCGGGTCTATTTTCCATCATATTGATCTTCCAATACTTAGTTTTTTCCTTTGCCATTTATTTTACTTGCATCTGTATTTCTCTTTATCATAAAAACACCAAAAATATTATCTTATCATATCTATCAGATCTCACTCTCGTAGGTGACCGTGAAGGGATTGACAACCCCGTTATCGCGTTGGTTGCGAGGGGTTTATTTGTTTGTGTGGGTGCAAGGGACTCGTGCGTGGCCTCCTACTGGATTGATACCTTAGTTCTCAAAAACTGAGGGAAATACTTATGCTGCTGTGCTGCATCACCCTTTCCTCTTCAAGGGAAAACCAACGCAGTGCTCAAGAGGTACCAATCACTTGTAGCTTCACGACCGTTGTGTAGCTTCTCATCTTACTCTCACTTGCGTATTTTAGCCACCATATTTGCTTAGCGCTGGCTACAGCTCCACCTCATTACCTTATCCTCCCCATAAGCTTAAATAGTCTTGATCTCGCGGGTGTGAGATTGATGAGTCCTCGTGACTCACGGCTACTTCCAAACAGTTGCAGGTGCCGATGATACCAGTGCAGGTGATGCTACCGAACTCAAGTGGGAGTTCAACGAGGACCTTGGTCTTTACTATGTTTTGTTTCCTGATGATCAGTAGTGGAGCCCGTTTGGGACTATCGGGGATCTAGCATTTGGGGTTGTCTTCTTTTATTTTGGTTCCGTGGTCAGACCTTGATTGTATTCTGGATGATGTATGTTTAAACTTGTTATTTGTGTGAAGTGGGGATTGTAAGCCAACTCCTTATCCCTTTCTTATTTAGTACATGGGATTGTGTGAAGATTACCCCTCTTGCGACAAATCCACCATGCGGTTATGCCTCTAAGTCGTGCCTCGATATGTGGGAGATATAGCTGCATCGTGGGCGTTACACGCAAGGTCCGCACACTTAACGTTCGATGACGATTTGTATTATGAGTTATGTGTTTTGGTGACCGAAGATTGTTCAGAGTCCCGGATGAGATCACAGACATCACGAGGCATCTCGAAATGGCCGAGAGCTAAAGATTGATATATTGGATGATGATATTCGGACATTGTAATGGTTTCGGAATGGTTTGGGTATATTTCCAAGAACCCGGGGGTTACCGGAACCCCCCGGGGAAGTAATGGGACTTCATGGGCCATGGGGGAGAGAGAGAGGAGCCCGCAAGGGTGCCCCCCCCCCCCAAAGGAGTCTGAATTGGACAAGGGGGAGGGGGCGCGACCCCCTTTCCTCTTTCCCTCTCCCTCTCCCTCTCCTTCCATTTTCCCCTCCGATAGAAAGGAAGGGAGGGCAATTAGGATTGGGAGTCCTAGTCGGTTCCCCCCCTATGGCACGCCCCTTGTGGCCGGCCTCCTCCCCTCCTCCTTTATATATAGGGGCAGGGGGCACCCCAAAGCACAATAGTTATTCTCTTAGCCATGTGCGGTGCCCCCCTCCACAGTTTACTCCTCCGGTCATAGCACCGTAGTGCTTATGGAAGCCCTGCGCAGATCACATCACCATCACCGTCACCACGTCGTCGTGCTGACGAAACTCTCCCTCAAGAGTTCGAGGGACGTCATCGAGTTGAACGTGTGCTAAACTCGGAGGTGTAGTACGTTTGGTACTAGATCGGTTGGATCGTGAAGACGTTCGACTACAACTGCGTTAACCTAACGCTCCCACTTTCAGTCTATGAGGGTACGTGGACACACTCTTCCCCTCTTGTTGCTATGCATCTCCTAGATACATCTTGCGTGATCGTAGATTTTTTTTTGAAATTACATGCTATGTTCCCCAACAGTGGCATCTGAGCCAGGTCTATGCGTAGATGATATGCACGAGTAGAACACAAAGAGTTGTGGGAAATAATAGTCATACTGCTTACCACCAACATTTTATTTCGATTCGGCGGTATTGTTGGATGAAGCGGCCCGGACCAACCTTACTTGACCACGTTCATGAGACTGGTTCCACTGACAGACATGCAACTTGTTTTGCATAAAGGTGGCTGGCGGGTGGCTGTTTCTCCAACTTTAGTTGAATCGAATTTGACTACGGCCGGTCCTTGTTGAAGGTTAAAACAGCACACTTGACGAAAAATTGTTGTGGTTTTGATGCATAGGTAAGAACGGTTCTTGCTAGAAGCCCGTAGCAGCAACATAAAACTTGCAACAACAAAGTATAGGACGTCTAACTTGTTTTTGTAGGACGTGTTGTGATGTGATATGGTCAGGACATGATGTGATATACGTTATTGTAAAAGTTATCGGCAACTGGCAGGCGCCTTATGGTTGTCACTTTATTGTATGGAATGCAATCGCCACGTAATTGATTTACTTTATCACTATGTGGTAGCGATAATCATAGAAGCAATAGTTGGCGAGACGACAAAGATGGTACAATGGAGATCAAGGTGTCAAGCCAGTGACGATGGAGATCATGATGGTGCTTTGGAGATGGAGATCAAAGGCAAAAGATGATGATGGCCATATCATGTCACATATTTTGATTGCATGTGATGTTTATCTTTTATGCATCTTATTTTGCTTAGTACGGCGGTAGCATTATAAGATGATCCCTCACTAAATTTCAATGTATAAGTGTTCTCCCTGAGTATGCACCGTTGCTACAGTTCCTCGTGCCGAGACACCACGTGATGATCGGGTGTGATAAGCTCTACATTCACATACAACGGGTGTAAGACAGTTTTGCACATGCAGAATACTCAGGTTAAACATGACGAGCCAAGCATATGCAGATATGGCCTCGGAACACAGAGACCGAAAGGTCGAACGTCAATCATATAGTAGATATGATCGACATAGAGATGTTCACCATTGAAAACTACTCCATCTCACGTGATGATCGGACATGGTTTAGTTGATATGGATCACGTGATCATTTAGATGACTAGAGAGATGTCTATCTAAGTGGGAGTTCTAAAGTAATATGATTAATTCAACTTTAATTTATCATGAACTTAGTCTTGATAGTTTTTTACATATCTATGTTGTTATAGATCAATGGCCCGTGCTACCGTTCCCTTGAATTTTAATGCATTCCTAGGGAAAGCTAAGTAGAAAGATGATGGTAAAAATTACATGGACTGGGTCCGTAACTTGAGGATTATCTTCATTGCTGCACAGAAGAATTACGTCCTGGAAGCACTGCTAGGTGCAAGGCTTGCTGCAAGAGCAACCCCGGACGTTATGAACGTCTAGCAAGCTAAATCTAATGACTACTCGATAGTTCAGTGTGCCATGCTTTACAGCTTAGAATCAGGACTTCAAAGATGTTTTGAACGTCATGGAGCATATGAGATGTTCCAAGAGTTGTAGTTAATTTTTCAAGCAAATGCCTGAGTTGAGAGATATGAATTCTCCAACAAGTTCTATAGCTGCAAGATGGAGGAGAATAGTTCTGTCAGTGAACACATACTCAGAATGTTTGGGTACCATAACCACTTGGCTCAGCTGGGAGTTAATCTTCCTGATGATAGTGTCATTGACAGAGTTCTTCAATCACTGCCACCAAGCTATAAAGGCTTTGTGATGAACTATAATATGCAAGGGATGGAAAAGACAATTCTCGAGCTCTTCGCAATGCTCAAGGCTGCGGAGGTAGAAATCAAGAAGGAGCATCAAGTGTTGATGGTTAACAAGACCACTAGTTTCAAGAAAAAGGGCAAAGGGAAGAATGGAAACTTCAAGAAGAATAGCAAGCAAGTTGCTGCTCCCGGGAAGAAGCCCAACTCTGGACCTAAGCCTGAAACCAAGTGCTTCTACTGCAAAGTGACTGGTCACTGGAAGCAGAACTACCCCAAGTATTTGGCGGATAAGAAGGATGGTAAAGTGAAAGGTATATTTGATATACATGTTATTAATGTGTACCTTACTAATGCTCATAGTAGCACATGGGTATTTGATACTGGTTCTGTTGCTCATATTTGCAACTCGAAATAGGGGCTACGGATTAATCGAAGATTGGCTAAGGACGAGGTGATGATGCACGTCAGAAATGGTTACAAGGTCGATGTGATCACCGTCGGCACGCTACCTCTACATCTACCTTTGGGATTAGTTTTAGACCTGAATAATTTTTATTTGGTGCCAGCGTTGAGCATGAACATTATATCTGGAACTTGTTTGATGCGAGACGGTTATTCATTTAATTCAGAGAATAATGGTTGTCCTATTTATATGAGTAATATCTTTTATGGTCATGCACCCTTGATGAATGGTCTATTTTTGTTGAATCTCGATCGTAGTGATACACATATTCATAATATTGAAGCCAAAAGATGCAAAGCTAATAATGATAGTGCAACTTATTTGTGGCACTGCCGTTTAGGTCATATTGGTGTAAAGCGCATGAAGAAACTCCATGCAGATGGGCTTTTGGAATCACTCGATTATGAATCACTTGATGCTTGCGAACCATGCCTCATGGGCAAGATGACTAAGACTCCGTTCTCTGGAACAATGGAGCGAGCCACTGACTTATTGGAAATAATACATACTGATGTATGTGGTTCGATTAGTGTTGAGGCTCGCGGCAGGTATCGTTATTTTCGGACCTTCATAGATGATTTGAGCAGATATGGGTATATCTACTTAATGAAACATAAGTCTGAAACATTTGAAAAGTTCAAAGAATTTCAGAGTGAAGTGGAAAATCATCGTAACAAGAAAATAAAGTTTCTACAATCTGATCACAGAGGTGAATATTTGAGACAATGTGGAATAGTTTCGCAACTCACGCCACCTGGAACACCACAGCGTAATGGTGTTTCCGAACGTCGTAACCATACTTTATTAGATATGGTATGATCTATGATGTCTCTTACCGGTTTACCACTATCGTTTTGGGGATATGCTTTAGAGACGGCTGCATTCATGTTAAATAGGGCACCATCTAAATCCGTTTAGACGACACCATATGAACTGTGGTTTGGCAAGAAACCTAAGTTGTCGTTTCTTAAAGTTTGGGTTGCGTTGCTTATGTGAAAAAGCTTTAGCCTGATAAGCTCGAACCCAAATCGAAGAAGTGCGTCTTCATAGGATACCCAAAGGAAACTGGTGGGTACACCTTCTATCATAGATCTGAAGGCAAGATATTCGTTGTTAAGAATGGATCCTTTCTAGAGAAGGAGTTTATCTTGAAAAAAGTGAGTGGGAGGAAAGTAGAACTTGATGAGGTAGTTGTACCTTCTCTTGAATTGGAAAATAGTTCATCACAGAAATCAGTTCCAATGATGCCTACACCAATTAGTGAGGAAGCTAATGATGATGATCATGAAACTTCAGATCAAGTTACTACCAAACCTTGTAGGTCAACCAGAGTACGTTCCGCACCAGAGTGGTATGGTAATCCTGTTCTGGAAGTCATGTTACTAGACCATGACGAACCTACGAACTATGAGGAAGCGATGATGAGCCCAGATTCTGCCAAATGTCTTGAAGCCATGAAATCTGAGATGAGATTCATGTATGGGAACAAAGTATGGACTTTGGTTGACTTGCCGATGATCGGTGATGTCTACTACACAACCTTCTTCTTGTAGACGTTGTTGGGCCTCCAAGTGCAGAGGTTTGTAGGACAGTAGCAAATTTCCCTCAAGTGGATGAACTAAGGTTTATAAATCCATAGGAGGCGTAGGATGAAGATGGTCTCTCTCAAACAACCCTGCAACCAAATAACAAAGAGTCCCTTGTGTCCCCAACACACCCAATACAATGGTAAATTGTATAGGTGCACTACTTCGGCAAAGAGATGGTGATACAAGTGGTTTTTGAAATCTGAAAATATAAAAATAGCAAGGTAACTAATGATAAAAGTGAGCACAAACGGTATTGCAATGCATTGAAACAAGGCCTAGGGTTCATACTTTCACTAGTGCAAGTTCTCTTAACAATAATAACATAATTGGATCATATAACTATCCCTCAACATCCAACAAAGAGTCACTCCAAAGTCACTAATAGCGGAGAACAAACGAAGAGATTATGGTAGGGTATGAAACCACCTCAAAGTTATCCTTTCTGATCGATCTATTCAAGAGTCAGTAGTAAAATAACATGAAGCTATTCTTTCCGTTCAATCTATCATAGAGTTCGTACTAGAATAACACCTTAAGACACAAATCAACCAAAACCCTAATGTCACCTAGATACTCCAATGTCACCTCAAGTATCCGTGGGTATGATTATACGATATGCATCACACAATCTCAGATTCATCTATTCAACCAACACAAAGAAGTTCAAAGAGTGCCCCAAAGTTCCTACCAGAGAGTCAATATGAAAATGTGTGCCAACCCCTATGCATAGGTTCATGGGCGGAACCCGCAAGTTGATCACCAAAACATACATCAAGTGGATCAATAGAATACCCCATTGTCACCACGGGTATCCCACGCAAGACATACATCAAGTGTTCTCAAATCCTTCAAGACTCAATCCGATAAGATAACTTCAAAGGGAAAACTCAATCCATTACAAGAGAGTAGAGGGGGAGAAACATCATAAGATCCAACTATAACAGCAAAGTTCGCGATACATCAAGATCGTATCACCTCAAGAACATGAGAGAGAGAGAGATCAAACACATAGCTACTCGTACATACCCTCGGCCCTGAGGGAGAACTACTCCCTCCTTGTCATGGAGAGCACCGGGATGATGAAGATGGCCACCGGAGAGGGGTTCCCCCTCCGGCAGGGTGCCGGAACGGGTCTAGATTGCCTTTCGGTGGCTACAGAGGCTTCTGGCGATGGAACTCCTGATCTATTGTGCTCCCCGAAGTTTTTATGGTATATGGATATATATAGGAGAAGAAGTACGTCGGTGGATCTCCGGGCTGTCCACGAGGCAGGGGGCGCGCCCCCCACCCTCGTGGGCAGCCCGGGACTCTTCTAGTCCATCTCTGATACTCCGTGGGCTTCTTCAGGTCCAAAAATAAGTTTCCTGAAGTTCCAGGTAAATTGGACTCCGTTTGATTTTCCTTTTCTGTGATACTCTAAAACTAAAACAAGGAAAAAACAGAAGCTGACACTAGGCTCTAGGTTAATAGGTTAGTCCCAAAAATTATATAAAATAGCATATAAATGCATATAAAACATCCAAGGTTGATAATATAATAGCATGGAATAATCAAAAATTATAGATACGTTGGAGACGTATCAGCATCCCCAAGCTTAATTCCTGCTTGTCCTCGAGTAGGTAAATGATAAAAACAAAATTTTTGATGTGGAATGCTACCTAACATGTTTATCCATGTAGTTCTCTTTATTGTGGCAAGAATATTCAGATCCATAAGATTCAAGACAAAAGTTTAATGTTGACATAAAATAATAATACTTCAAGCATACTAATATAGCAATCATGTCTCCTCAAAATAACATGTCCAAAGCAAGCTATCCCTACAAAATCATATAGTCTGGCTATGCTCCATATTCACCACACAAAGTATTTAAATCATGCACAACCCCGATGACAAGCCAAGCAATTGTTTCATACTTTTTATGTTCTCAAACTTTTTCAATCTTCATGCAATACATGAGCGTGAGCCATGGATATAGCACTATAGGTGGAATAGAAGGGTGGTTGTGGAGAAGAAAAAAATGGAGAAGATAGTCTCACATCAACTAGGCGTATCAAAGGGCTATGGAGATGCCCATCAATAGATATCAATGTGAGTGAGTAGGGATTTCCATGCAACGGATGCACTAGATCTATAAGTGTATGAAAGCTCAAAAAGAAACTAAGTGGGTGTGCATCCAACTCGCTTGCTCACGAAGACCTAGTGCATTTTGAGAAAGCCCATCATTGGAATATACAAGCCAAGTTCTATAATGAAAAATTCCCACTAGTATATAAAAGTGACAACATAGGAGACTCTCTATCATGAAGATCATGGTGCTACTTTGAAGCACAAGTGTGGTAAAAGGATAGTAGCATTGCCCCTTCTCTCTTTTTCTCTCATTTTTTTGATTTGGGCCTTTTCTCTTTTTTATGGCCTCTTTTTTTATTTGGGCCTTTTCTCTTTTTTTATGGCCTCTTTTTTTATTTGGGCCTTTTCTCTTTTTTATGGCCTCTTTTTTTTAGTCCGGAGTCTCATCCCAACTTGTGGGGGAATCATAGTCTCCATCATCCTTTCCTCACTGGGACATGCTCTAATAATAATGATCATCACACTTTATTTACTTACAACTCAAGAATTACAACTCGATACTTATAACAAGATATGCCTCTATATGAATGCCTCCGGCGGTGTGCCGGTATGTGCAATGATGCATGAGTGACATGTATGAAAGAATTATGAACGGTGGCTTTGCCACAAATACAATGTCAACTACATGATCATGCAAAATATGACAATGATGGAGCGTGTCATAATAAACGGAACAGTGGAGAGTTGCATGGCAATATATCTCGGAATGGCTATGGAAATGCCATAATAGGTAGGTATGGTGGATGTTTTGAGGAAGGTATATGGTGGGTTTATGGTACCAGTGAAAGTTGCGCGGTACTGGAGAGTCTAGCAATGGTGGAAGGGTGAAAGTGCGTATAATATGGACTCAACCTTAGTCATAAAGAACTCACATACTTATTGCAAAAATCTATTAGTTATCGAAACGAAGTACTACGTGCATGGTCCTAGGGGGATAGATTGGTAGGAAAAGACCATTGCTCGTCCCCGACCGCCACTCATAAGGAAGGCAATCAATAAATAAATCATGCTCCGACTTCATCACATAACGGTTCACCATACGTGCATGCTACGGGAATCACAAACTTCAACACAAGTATTTCTCAAATTCACAATTACTCAACTAGCATGACTCTCATATCACCATCTCCATATCTCAAAACAATTATCAAGTATCAAACTTCTCTTAGTATTCAATGCACTTTATATGAAAGTTTTTATTATATCCCTCTTGGATGCCCATCATATTAGGACTAAATTCATAACCAAAGCAAATTACCATGCTGTTTAGGACTCTCAAAATAATATAAGTGACGCATGAGAGTTCATCTATTTCTATAAAATAAAACGACCACCGTGCTCTAAAAATATATAAGTGAAGCACTAGAGCAACAACAAACTACTCCGAAAGATATAAGTGGAGATCAATGAGTAGTCGAATAATTATGCAACTATGTGAAGACTCTCTAACATTTAATAATTTCAGATCTTGGTATTTATTCAAACAGCAAGCAAAACAAAATAAAATAAAATGACGCTCCAAGCAAAACATATATCATGTGGTGAATAAAAATATAGCAACAAGTAAAGTTACCGATGAACGAAGACGAAAGAGGGGATGCCATCCGGGGCATCCCCAAGCTTAGGCTCTTGGTTGTCCTTGAATATTACCTTGGGGTTCCTTGGGCATCCCCAAGCTAGTCTCTTTCCACTCCTTATTCCATAGTCCATCGAATCTTTACCCAAAACTTGAAAACTTCACAACACAAAACTTAACAGAAAACCCGTAAACTCCGTTAGCGAAAGAAAACAAAACACCACTTCAAGGTACTATAATGAACTCATTATTTATTTATATTAGTATTAAACCTACTGTATTACAACTTCTCTATGGTTTATAAACTCTTTTAATAGCCATAGATTCATTAAAATAAGCAAACAACACACGAAAAACAGAATCTGTCAAAAACAGAACAGTCTGTAGTAATCTGTAGGTTTCGAATACTTATGTAACTCCAAAAATCCTGATAAATTAGGAAGTCCTAGGAAATTTGTTTATTAATCTAATTCAAGTGTAATTGGTATTTTATCACTCTCTTATAAAAAACGAAAATTATTCTCGTGAGCGCATACTTTCTGTTTTTTACAGCAAGATCAAATAACAATCACCCAAGAAGATCCTAAAGGCTTTACTTGGCACAAACACTAATTAAAACACAAAAAAACACAATCATAACATAGGATAGATTAATTATTTATTAATAAACAGGAGCAAAAAGCAAAGAACAAAAATAAAATTGGGTTGCCTCCCAACAAGCGCTATCGTTTAACGCCCCTAGCTAGGCATGATGATTTCAATGATGCTCACATAAAAGATAAGAATTGAAACATAAAGAGAGCATCATGAAGAATATGACTAGAACATTTAAGTCTAACCCTCTTCCTATTCATAGGGATTTTGTGAGCAAACAACTTATAGGAACAATAATCAACTAGCATAGGAAGGCAAAACAAGCATAACTTCAAAACTTTAAGCACATAGAGAGGAAACTTGATACTATTGCAATTCCTACAAGCATATATTCCTCCCTCATAATAATTTTCAGTGGCATCATGAATGAATTAAACAATATAACCAGCACCTAAAGCATTCTGTTCATGGTCTACAAGCATAGAAAATTTACTACTCTCTACATAAGCAAAATTCTTCTCAATCGGAATAGTGGGAGTATCATAAGAGACTCGAATACTATAAATTGTTTCCACATTAAAAGAGTAATGTTCAGAAAAGGGGTAATCATAATCATGACAAGTTTTATAAATATAATCATCACTACTTTTTATAGCATAAGTATCATCACAATAATTATCATAAGTAGCAACTTTGTTCTCATCATAATCGATTGAAACCTCTTCCACGATAGTGGAATCATCACTAAATAAAGTCATGACCTCTCCAAATCCACTTTCATAATTATCATAATAAGATTCAACATCCTCCAAAATAGTGGGATCATTACTTCCTAAAGTTGACACTCTTCCAAACCCACTTTCATCAATATAATCATCATAAGTAGGAGGCATGCTATCATCATAATAAATTTGCTCATCAAAACTTGGGAGGCTAAAAATATCATCTTCATTAAACGTAGCATCCCCAAGCTTGGGAAAAACATTAATTGCAGCAAATATATTCTCAAAAACATCATCTTCTTCAAACATAGCATCCCCAACCTTGGGCCTTTTCATATCATAAGCATAATCACTCTCATCATCAATAGTATGGATAGCACCAATAGTATAGCAATTATCATATTCTTCCAGGCAAGTGCCAAAAATATTTTCAAGATCATAAGAAGTATCATTATCTTCCCAGTCATAATCATCACAACAAGCAATAGGCATAACGAGATCATCATCAAGTGCATTGTCTTCCACAATTATATTTTCATGAGGCACAACAGTAATAGGAGCAGCATTATTTGGGAGATATATATTTTTACCTCTCTTCCTTTTTCTTTTCTTCTTCTTCACCACATCATGTGTGGGTTCAATCCTCTTTTTGGAGCTCTTATTAATGAGAATGGTTGAATAGAAGGCTCCTCCTCATTACCTGATTCATCATAAGAAATAATCAGAGGATATTGGGAAGTCTCTTCCCTTTTGTTAGTATTCTCTTCATCTTCTATTTGTTTTCTTTTCTTTATATAATTGGCAATATAAGGATTTTCAATGCAATTCACCGCACAATACATATAAATTTCTTCTAGATCAATATCGAGGAATTTCTCGAGGTTATATTCTAGAATAATCTTAGTTTGACGTTTCATTTCTTCATAACCCAAAAGCAAACTAAGTTCATTATAATGTGCAAGGGAAATCAAGCCATCACAATTTTTGGACATGACTCGATCATGAAACAATTTGCATTTGATATTTAAATGACCATGTTCATTGCAAAGCTCACAAGTATGGCTAAGAAATTTTAAATTTTTAGCACTAACATTTAGCCTTTATTGCAACCTTTTAGTTTATAAATGCTTATGCCCCTTGCAATATCTATCTTCCCTATTTGGTGTGTACTTGCAAACCCAATGCACTCCACAAAAATTGACATGTTTATAGTGTTGGAAATATGCCCTAGAGGCAATAATAAATTAGTTATTATTATATTTCCTTGTTCATGATAATCGTTTATTGTCCATGCTAGAATTGTATTGATAGGAAACTCAGATACATGTGTGGATACATAGACAACACCATGTCCCTAGTAAGCCTCTAGTTGACTAGCTCGTTGATCAATAGATGGTTACGGTTTCCTGACCATGGACATTGAATGTCATTGATAACGGGATCACATCATTAGAAGAATGATGTGATGGACAAGACCCAATCCTAAGCCTAGCACAAAGATCATGTAGTTCGTACGCTAAAGCTTTTCTAATGTCAAGTATCATTTCCTTAGACCATGAGATTGTGCAACTCCCGGATACCGTAGGAGTGCTTTGGGTGTGCCAAACGTCACAATGTAACTAGGTGGCTATAAAGGTACATTACAGGTATCTCCGAAAGTGTCTGTTGTGTTGGCATGAATCGAGACTGGGATTTGTCACTCCGTGTAAACGAAGAGGTATCTCTGGGCCCACTCGGTAGGACATCATCATAATGTGCACAATGTGATCAATGAGTTGATCACGGGATGATGTGTTACAAAACGAGTAAAGAGACTTGCCGGTAACGAGATTGAACAAGGTATCGGGATACCGACGATCGAATCTCGGGCAAGTGTCGTACCGATAGACAAAGGGAATTGTATACGGGATTGATTAAGTCCTTGACATCGTGGTTCATCCGATGAGATCATCGTGGAACATGTGGGAGCCAACATGGGTATCCAGATCCCGCTGTTGGTTATTGACCGGAGAGTCATCTCGGTCATGTCTGCATGTCTCCCGAACCCGTAGGGTCTACACACTTAAGGTTCAGTGACGCTAGGGTTATAGAGATATTAGTATGCGGTAACCCGAAAGTTGTTCGGAGTCCCGGATGAGATCTCGGACGTCACGAGGAGTTACGGAATGGTCCGGAGGTAAAGAATTATATATAGGAAGTGCTATTTAGGCCATCGGGACAAGTTTCGGGGTCACCGGTATTGTACCGGGACCACCGGAAGGGTCCCGGGCGTCCACCGGGTGGGACCACCTGCCCCGGGGGCCACATGGGATGTAGGGGGTGCGCCTTGGCCTACATGTGCCAAGGGCACCAGCCCCTAGAGGCCCATGCGCCAAAGGGACAAGAGGAGGGGAGAGTCCTAAAGGGGGAAGGCACCTCCGAGGTGCCTTGGGGAGGATGGACTCCTCCCCCCCTTGGCCGCACCCTTCCTTGGAGGAAGGGGCAAGGCTGCGCCCTCCCCCTCTCCCTTGGCCCTATATATAGTGGGGGGAAGGGAGGGCAACCATACCTAAGCCCTGGCGCCTCCCTCTCTCTCCCATGACACATCTCCCTCCTCCCGCAGCGCTTGGCGAAGCCCTGTTGGAATCCCGCTACTTCTACCACCACGCCGTCGTGCTACTGGATCTCCATCAACCTCTCCTCCCCCTTTGCTGGATCAAGAAGGAGGAGACGTCGCTGCTCCGTACGTGTGTTGAACGCGGAGGTGCCGTCCGTTCGGCGCTAGGATCATCGGTGATTTGGATCACGACGAGTACGACTCCATCAACCCCGTTCTCTTGAACGCTTCCGCGCGCGATCTACAAGGGTATGTAGATCCACTCCTCCCTCGTTGCTAGATGACTCCATAGATTGATCTTGGTGACACGTAGGAAAATTTTGAATTTCTGCTACGTTACCCAACTGTGGCATCATGAGCTAGGTCTATGCGTAGTTTCTATGCACGAGTAGAACACAAAGTAGTTGTGTGCGTTGATTTTGTTCAATATGCTTACCGTTACTAGTCCAATCTTGATTCGGTGGCATTGTGGGATGAAGCGGCCCGGACCGACCTTACACGTACTCTTACGTGAGACTGGTTCCACCGACTGACATGCACTAGTTGCATAAGGTGGCTAGCGGGTGTCTGTCTCTCCCACTTTACTTGGATCGGATTCGATGAAAAGGGTCCTTATGAAGGGTAAATAGCAATTGGCATATCACGTTGTGGTTTTTGCGTAGGTAAGAAACGTTCTTGCTAGAAACCCATAGCAGCCACGTAAAACATGCAAACAACAATTAGAGGACGTCTAACTTGTTTTTGCAGGGTACGCTATGTGATGTGATATGGCCAAAAGGATGTGATGAATGATATATGTGATGTATGAGATTGATCATGTTCTTGTAATAGGAATCACGACTTGCATGTCGATGAGTATGACAACCGGCAGGAGCCATAGGAGTTGTCTTAATTTATTTATGACCTGCGTGTCAACATAAACGTCATGTAATTACTTTACTTTATTGCTAACCGTTAGCTGTAGTAGTACAAGTAATAGTTGGCGAGGCAACTTCATGGAGACACGATGATGGAGATCATGATGATGGAGCTCATGGTGTCATGCCGGTGACGATGATAATCATGGAGCCCCGAAGATGAAGATCAAAAGGAGCAATATGATATTGGCCATATCATGTCACTATTTGATTGCATGTGATGTTTATCATGTTTATACATCTTATTTGCTTAGAACGATGGTAGTAAATAAGATGATCCCTCATTAATAATTTCAAGAAAGTGTTCCCCCTAACTGTGCACCGTTGCGACAGTTCGTTGTTTCGAAGCACCACGTGATGATCGGGTGTGATAGATTCTAACGTTCACATACAACGGGTGTAAGATAGATTTACACATGCACAACACTTAGGTTGACTTGACGAGCCTAGCATGTACAGACATGGCCTCGGAACACAAGAGATCGAAAGGTCGAGCATGAGTCGTATGGTAGATACGATCAACATGAAGATGTTCACCGATGTTGACTACTCCGTCTCACGTGATGATCGGACACGGCCTAGTTGACTCGGATCATGTAATCACTTAGATGACTAGAGGGATGTCTATCTGAGTGGGAGTTCATAAGATGAACTTAATTATCCTAAACATAGTCAAAAGGTCTTCGCAAATTATGTCGTAGCTCGCGCTTTAGTTCTACTGTTTAGATATGTTCCTAGAGAAAATTTAGTTGAAAGTTGATAGTAGCAATTATGCGGACTAGGTCCGTAAACTGAGGATTGTCCTCATTGCTTCATAGAAGGCTTATGTCCTTAATGCACCGCTCAGTGTGCTGAACCTCGAACGTTGTCTGTGGATGTTGTGAACATCTGACATACACATTTTGATAACTACGTGATAGTTCAGTTAAATGGCTTAGAGTTGAGGCACCGAAGACGTTTTTGAAACGTCGCGAAACATATGAGATGTTTCGAGGGCTGAAATTGGGATTTCAGGCTCGTGCCCACGTCAAGAGGTATAAGACCTCTGACGATTTTCTTAGCCTGCAAACTAAGGGAGAAAAGTTCAATTGTTGAACTTGTGCTCAGATTATCTGAGTACAACAATCGCTTGAATCGAGTGGGAGTTGATCTTCCAGATGAAATAGTGATGGTTCTCCGAAGTCATTACCACCAAGCTGCTAGAGCTTCATGATGAACTATAATATATCAGGGACATATATGATGATCCTTGAGATATTCGCGATGTTTGACACCACAAAAGTAGAAATCAAGAAGGAGCATCAATTGTTGTTGGTTGGTGAAACCACTAGTTTCAAGAAGGGCAAGGGCAAGAAGGGATACTTCATGAAACAGCAAATCAGCTGCTGCTCTAATGAAGAAACCCAAGGTTGAACCCAAACCTGAGACTAAGTGCTTCTGTAATAAGGGGAATAGCCACTGGAGCAGAATTACCCTAGATACTTGGTAGATAAGAAGGCTGGCAAGGTCGATAGAAGTATATTGGATATACATTGTGTTGATGTGTACTTTACTAGTACTCCTAGTACCACCAGGGTATTAGATACCGGTTCGGTTGCTAAGTGTTAGTAACTCGAAATAATAGCTACGGAATAAACGGAGACTAGCTAAAGGTGAGATGGCAATATGTGTTGGAAGTTTTTCCAAGCTTGATGTGATCAAACATCGCACGCTCCCTCTACCATCGAGATTGGTGTTTGCGTTGAGCATAGACATGATTGGATTATGTCTATCGCAATACGGTTATTCATTTAAGGAGAATAATGGTTACTCTGTTTATTTGAATAATACCTTCAATGGTCTTACACCTAAAATGAATGGTTTGTTGAATCTCGATCGTAGTGATACACATGTTCATGCCAAAAGATATAAGATGGCAATGATAGTACCACCTACTTATGGCACTGCCACGTAAGTCATATCGGTATAAAACGCATGAAGAAGCTCCATGATTGATGGATCTTTGGGCTCACTCATTTTTGAAAGGATTTGCGAACCATGTTTGTTGGTAGATATGCATGAAGAAACTCTATACAGATGGATCGTTTGGACTCACTTGATTTTGAATCACTTGAGACATGCAAATCATACCACATGGGCAAGATGACTGAAAGCCTCGTTTTCAGTAAAATGGAACTAGAAAGCAACTTGTTGTAAGTAATACATTTTGATGTGTGCAGTCCAATGAGTGCTGAGGCGTGAAGTGGATATCATTATGTTCTTACTTCATAGATGATTTGAGTAGATATTGAGTATATTTACTTGATGAATCACGAGTCTGAATTATTGAAAGGTTCAAGTAATTTCAGGGTGAAGTTGAAAGATCGTCGTGACAAGAGGATAAAAGATCTATGATATGATCATAGAGATGAATATCTGAATTACGAGTTTGGCACAGAATTAAGACATTGTGGAAATTGTTTCACAACTAATACAGCCTAGAACACCATAGTGTGATGGTGTGTCCGAACATCATAACTGCACCCTATTGGATATGATGCATACCATGATGTCTCTTATCGAATTACCACGATAGTTTATGGGTTAGGCATTAGAGACAACCACATTCACTTTAAATAGGGCACCACGTAATTCCGATGAGATGACACCGCATGAACTATGGTTTAGAGAAACCTAAGCTGTCATTTCTTAAAAGTTTGGGGCTGCGACGCTTATGCGAAAAAGTTTCAGGCTGATAAGCTCGAACCCAAAGCGGATAAATGCATCTTCATAGGACACCCAAAACAGTTGGGTATACCTCCTGTCTCAGATCCGAAAGCAATAAGGGATTGTTTCTAGAATCGGGTCCTTTCTCGAGGAAAAGTTTCTCTCGAAAGAATTGAGTGGGAGGATGGTGGAGACTTGATGAGGTTATTGAACCGTCTCTTCAACTAGTGTGTGGCAGGGCACAGGAAGTTGTACCTGTGGCACCTACAACAATTGAAGTGGAAGCTTATGATAGTGATCATGAAACTTCAGATCAAGTCATTACCAAACCTCGTGGGATGACAAGGATGCGTACTACTTCAGAGTGGTACGTGATCCCGTCTTGGAAGTCATGTTGCTAGACAACAATGTACCTACGAGCCATGGAGAAGCGATGATGGGCCCGGATTCCGATAAATGGCTCGAGGCCATAAAATCCGAGATAGGATCCATGTATGAAAACAAAGTGTAGGCTTTGGAAGAACTACTTGATGGTCGTAAGGCTGTTAGGTACATATGGATTTTAAAAGGAAGACGGACAATGATGGTAGGTATCACCATTAAGAAAGCTCGACTTGTCGTTAAGATGTTTTCCGACAAGTTCAAGGAGTTGACTACGATGAGACTTTCTCACTCGTAGCGATGCTAAGAGTCTGTTGGAATTATATTAGCGATTACTGCATTATTTATGAAATCTTGCAGATAGGATGTCAAAAACATTGTTTCCTCGACGATTTTCTTGAGGAAAGGTTGTATGTGATACAACCGGAAGGTTTTGTCAATCCTGAAAGATGCTAATAAGTATGCAAAGCTCCAGCAATCCTTCTAAGGACTGGAGTAAGCATCTCGGAGTTGGAATGTATGCTTTGATGAGATGATCAAAGATTTTGGGTTTATACAAAGTTTATGAGAAACTTGTATTTCCAAAGAAGTGAGTGGGAGCACTATAGAATTTCTGATGAGTATATGTTGTTGACATATTATGGATCAGAAATGATGTAGAATTTCTGGAAAGCATATAGGGTTATTTGGAAAGTGTTTTTCAATGGAAGGCCTGGATTAAGCTGCTTGAACATTGAGCATCAAGATCTATAAGGATAGATCAAAACGCTTAATGGTACTTTCAAATGAGCACATCCTTGACATGATCTTGAAGGGGTTCAAGATGGATCAGTCAAAGAAGGAGTACTTGCCTGAGTTGTAAGGTATGAAGTTAAGACTTAAAGCTCGACCACGGTAGAAGAAAGAGAGAGGACGAATGTCGTCCCCTATGCTTTTGTCATAGGCTCTATACGGTATGCCATGCTGAGTACCGCACCTG
Source organism: Triticum dicoccoides (assembly GCF_002162155.2). NCBI lineage: Eukaryota > Viridiplantae > Streptophyta > Magnoliopsida > Poales > Poaceae > Triticum > Triticum dicoccoides. Next base: position 374,172,245 of record NC_041384.1, on the reverse strand, counting down.
ATGTGTGCCTTGCCACATATCTGGCAAGAGGGTACAAAGGTAATCTAGGAGTAGATCACCAGATAGCGGTCTAAATTATCCTTAGAGGAATAAGGATATGTTTCTCGGTTATGGAGGTGATAAAGAGTTCGACGTAAAGAGTTACGTCAATGCAAGCTTAACACCTATCCGGATAGCTCTGAGTAGAGATACCGGATACGTATAATGGAGCAACAATTTGGAATAGCTCCAAGTAGAACAGTTATTTGAAATGGCTCCAAATATAGCGTAGTAGCTGCATCTACAAGATGACATAGAGATTTGCGAAGTACATACGGATCTGAATGTTGCAGACCCGTTGACTAAAACCTCTCTCACAAGCAAAACATGATCAAACCCAGAACTCATTGAGTCTTAATCACATGATGCTGTGAACTAGTTTAGTGACACTAGTAAACTCTTTGGATGTTGGTCACATGGCGATGTGACCTGTGAGTGTTAATCACATGGCGATGTGAACTAGATTATTGACTCTAGTGCAAGTGGGAGACTGTTGGAAATATGCCCTAGAGGCAATAATAAATTAGTTATTATTATATTTCCTTGTTCATGATAATCGTTTATTGTCCATGCTAGAATTGTATTGATAGGAAACTCAGATACATGTGTGGATACATAGACAACACCATGTCCCTAGTAAGCCTCTAGTTGACTAGCTCGTTGATCAACAGATGGTTACGGTTTCCTGACCATGGACATTGAATGTCATTGATAACGGGATCACATCATTAGAAGAATGATGTGATGGACAAGACCCAATCCTAAGCCTAGCACAAAGATCATGTAGTTCGTACGCTAAAGCTTTTCTAATGTCAAGTATCATTTCCTTAGACCATGAGATTGTGCAACTCCCGGATACCGTAGGAGTGCTTTGGGTGTGCCAAACGTCACAATGTAACTAGGTGGCTATAAAGGTACATTACAGGTATCTCCGAAAGTGTCTGTTGGGTCGGCACGAATCGAGACTGGGATTTGTCACTCCGTGTAAACGAAGAGGTATCTCTGGGCCCACTCGGTAGGACATCATCATAATGTGCACAATGTGATCAAGGAGTTGATCACGGGATGATGTGTTACGAAACGAGTAAAGAGACTTGCCGGTAACGAGATTGAACAAGGTATCGGGATACCGACGATCGAATCTCGGGCAAGTGTCGTACCGATAGACAAAGGGAATTGTATACGGGATTGATTAAGTCCTTGACATCGTGGTTCATCCGATGAGATCATCGTGGAACATGTGGGAGCCAACATGGGTATCCAGATCCCGCTGTTGGTTATTGACCAGAGAGTCATCTCGGTCATGTCTGCATGTCTCCCGAACCCGTAGGGTCTACACACTTAAGGTTCAGTGACGCTAGGGTTATAGAGATATTAGTATGTGGTAACCCGAAAGTTGTTCGGAGTCTCGGATGAGATCCCGGACGTCACGAGGAGTTACGGAATGGTCCGGAGGTAAAGAATTATATATAGGAAGTGCTATTTCGGCCATCGGGACAAGTTTCGGGGTCACCGGTATTGTACCGGGACCACCGGAAGGGTCCCGGGCGTCCACCGGGTGGGACCACCTGCCCCGGGGGCCACATGGGATGTAGGGGGTGCGCCTTGGCCTACATGGGCCAAGGGCACCAGCCCCTAGAGGCCCATGCGCCAAAGGGACAAGAGGAGGGGAGAGTCCTAAAGGGGGAAGGCACCTCTGAGGTGCCTTGGGGAGGATGGACTCCTCCCCCCCTTGGCCGCACCCTTCCTTGGAGGAAGGGGCAAGGCCGCGCCCTCCCCCTCTCCCTTGGCCCTATATATAGTGGGGGGAAGGGAGGGCAACCATACCTAAGCCCTGGCACCTCCCTCTCCCTCCCATGACACATCTCCCTCCTCCCGCAGCGCTTGGCGAAGCCCTGTTGGAATCCCGCTACTTCTACCACCACGCCGTCGTGCTGCTGGATCTCCATCAACCTCTCCTCCCCCTTTGCTGGATCAAGAAGGAGGAGACGTTGCTGCTCCGTACGTGTGTTGAACGCGGAGGTGCCGTCCGTTCGGCGCTAGGATCATCGGTGATTTGGATCACGACGAGTACGACTCCATCAACCCCGTTCTCTTGAACGCTTCCGCGCGCGATCTACAAGGGTATGTAGATCCACTCCTCCCTCGTTGCTAGATGACTCCATAGATTGATCTTGGTGACACGTAGGAAAATTTTGAATTTCTGCTACGTTACCCAACTGTGGCATCATGAGCTAGGTCTATGCGTAGTTTCTATGCACGAGTAGAACACAAAGTAGTTGTGTGCGTTGATTTTGTTCAATATGCTTACCGTTACTAGTCCAATCTTGATTCGGTGGCATTGTGGGATGAAGCGGCCCGGACCGACCTTACACGTACTCTTACGTGAGACTGGTTCCACCGACTGACATGCACTAGTTGCATAAGGTGGCTAGCGGGTGTCTGTCTCTCCCACTTTACTTGGATCGGATTCGATGAAAAGGGTCCTTATGAAGGGTAAATAGCAATTGGCATATCACGTTGTGGTTTTTGCGTAGGTAAGAAACGTTCTTGCTAGAAACCCATAGCAGCCACGTAAAACATGCAAACAACAATTAGAGGACGTCTAACTTGTTTTTGCAGGGTACGCTATGTGATGTGATATGGCCAAAAGGATGTGATGAATGATATATGTGATGTATGAGATTGATCATGTTCTTGTAATAGGAATCACGACTTGCATGTCGATGAGTATGACAACCGGCAGGAGCCATAGGAGTTGTCTTAATTTATTTATGACCTGCGTGTCAACATAAACGTCATGTAATTACTTTACTTTATTGCTAACCGTTAGCTGTAGTAGTACAAGTAATAGTTGGCGAGGCAACTTCATGGAGACACGATGATGGAGATCATGATGATGGAGATCATGGTGTCATGCCGGTGACGATGATAATCATGGAGCCCCGAAGATGAAGATCAAAAGGAGCAATATGATATTGGCCATATCATGTCACTATTTGATTGCATGTGATGTTTATCATGTTTATACATCTTATTTGCTTAGAACGATGGTAGTAAATAAGATGATCCCTCATTAATAATTTCAAGAAAGTGTTCCCCCTAACTGTGCACCGTTGCGACAGTTCGTTGTTTCGAAGCACCACGTGATGATCGGGTGTGATAGATTCTAACGTTCACATACAACGGGTGTAAGATAGATTTACACATGCACAACACTTAGGTTGACTTGACGAGCCTAGCATGTACAGACATGGCCTCGGAACACAAGAGATCGAAAGGTCGAGCATGAGTCGTATGGTAGATACGATCAACATGAAGATGTTCACCGATGTTGACTACTCCGTCTCACGTGATGATCGGACACGGCCTAGTTGACTCGGATCATGTAATCACTTAGATGACTAGAGGGATGTCTATCTGAGTGGGAGTTCATAAGATGAACTTAATTATCCTAAACATAGTCAAAAGGTCTTCGCAAATTATGTCGTAGCTCGCGCTTTAGTTCTACTGTTTAGATATGTTCCTAGAGAAAATTTAGTTGAAAGTTGATAGTAGCAATTATGCGGACTAGGTCCGTAAACTGAGGATTGTCCTCATTGCTTCATAGAAGGCTTATGTCCTTAATGCACCGCTCAGTGTGCTGAACCTCGAACGTTGTCTGTGGATGTTGTGAACATCTGACATACACATTTTGATAACTACGTGATAGTTCAGTTAAATGGCTTAGAGTTGAGGCACCGAAGACGTTTTTGAAACGTCGCGAAACATATGAGATGTTTCGAGGGCTGAAATTGGGATTTCAGGCTCGTGCCCACGTCAAGAGGTATAAGACCTCTGACGATTTTCTTAGCCTGCAAACTAAGGGAGAAAAGTTCAATTGTTGAACTTGTGCTCAGATTATCTGAGTACAAAAATCGCTTGAATCGAGTGGGAGTTGATCTTCCAGATGAAATAGTGATGGTTCTCCGAAGTCATTACCACCAAGCTGCTAGAGCTTCATGATGAACTATAATATATCAGGGACATATATGATGATCCTTGAGATATTCGCGATGTTTGACACCACAAAAGTAGAAATCAAGAAGGAGCATCAATTGTTGATGGTTGGTGAAACCACTAGTTTCAAGAAGGGCAAGGGCAAGAAGGGATACTTCATGAAACAGCAAATCAGCTGCTGCTCTAATGAAGAAACCCAAGGTTGAACCCAAACCTGAGACTAAGTGCTTCTGTAATAAGGGGAATAGCCACTGGAGCAGAATTACCCTAGATACTTGGTAGATAAGAAGGCTGGCAAGGTCGATAGAAGTATATTGGATATACATTGTGTTGATGTGTACTTTACTAGTACTCCTAGTACCACCAGGGTATTAGATACCGGTTCGGTTGCTAAGTGTTAGTAACTCGAAATAATAGCTACGGAATAAACGGAGACTAGCTAAAGGTGAGATGGCAATATGTGTTGGAAGTTTTTCCAAGCTTGATGTGATCAAACATCGCACGCTCCCTCTACCATCGAGATTGGTGTTTGCGTTGAGCATAGACATGATTGGATTATGTCTATCGCAATACGGTTATTCATTTAAGGAGAATAATGGTTACTCTATTTATTTGAATAATACCTTCAATGGTCTTACACCTAAAATGAATGGTTTGTTGAATCTCGATCGTAGTGATACACATGTTCATGCCAAAAGATATAAGATAGTAATGATAGTACCACCTACTTGTGGCACTGCCACGTAAGTCATATCGGTATAAAACGCATGAAGAAGCTCCATGATTGATGGATCTTTGGGCTCACTCATTTTTGAAAGGATTTGCGAACCATGTTTGTTGGTAGATATGCATGAAGAAACTCTATACAGATGGATCGTTTGGACTCACTTGATTTTGAATCACTTGAGACATGCAAATCATACCACATGGGCAAGATGACTGAAAGCCTCGTTTTCAGTAAAATGGAACTAGAAAGCAACTTGTTGTAAGTAATACATTTTGATGTGTGCAGTCCAATGAGTGCTGAGGCGTGAAGTGGATATCATTATGTTCTTACTTCATAGATGATTTGAGTAGATATTGAGTATATTTACTTGATGAATCACGAGTCTGAATTATTGAAAGATTCAAGTAATTTCAGGGTGAAGTTGAAAGATCGTCGTGACAAGAGGATAAAAGATCTATGATATGATCATAGAGATGAATATCTGAATTACGAGTTTGGCACAGAATTAAGACATTGTGGAAATTGTTTCACAACTAATACAGCCTAGAACACCATAGTGTGATGGTGTGTCCGAACATCATAACTGCACCCTATTGGATATGATGCATACCATGATGTCTCTTATCGAATTACCACGATAGTTTATGGGTTAGGCATTAGAGACAACCACATTCACTTTAAATAGGGCACCACGTAATTCCGATGAGATGACACCGCATGAACTATGGTTTAGAGAAACCTAAGCTGTCATTTCTTAAAAGTTTGGGGCTGCGACGCTTATGCGAAAAAGTTTCAGGCTGATAAGCTCGAACCCAAAGCGGATAAATGCATCTTCATAGGACACCCAAAACAGTTGGGTATACCTCCTGTCTCAGATCCGAAAGCAATAAGGGATTGTTTCTAGAATCGGGTCCTTTCTCGAGGAAAAGTTTCTCTCGAAAGAATTGAGTGGGAGGATGGTGGAGACTTGATGAGGTTATTGAACCGTCTCTTCAACTAGTGTGTGGCAGGGCACAGGAAGTTGTACCTGTGGCACCTACAACAATTGAAGTGGAAGCTTATGATAGTGATCATGAAACTTCAGATCAAGTCATTACCAAACCTCGTGGGATGACAAGGATGCGTACTACTTCAGAGTGGTACGTGATCCCGTCTTGGAAGTCATGTTGCTAGACAACAATGTACCTACGAGCCATGGAGAAGCGATGATGGGCCCGGATTCCGATAAATGGCTCGAGGCCATAAAATCCGAGATAGGATCCATGTATGAAAACAAAGTGTAGGCTTTGGAAGAACTACTTGATGGTCGTAAGGCTGTTAGGTACATATGGATTTTAAAAGGAAGACGGACAATGATGGTAGGTATCACCATTAAGAAAGCTCGACTTGTCGTTAAGATGTTTTCCGACAAGTTCAAGGAGTTGACTACGATGAGACTTTCTCACTCGTAGCGATGCTAAGAGTCTGTTGGAATTATATTAGCGATTACTGCATTATTTATGAAATCTTGCAGATAGGATGTCAAAAACATTGTTTCCTCGACGATTTTCTTGAGGAAAGGTTGTATGTGATACAACCGGAAGGTTTTGTCAATCCTGAAAGATGCTAATAAGTATGCAAAGCTCCAGCAATCCTTCTAAGGACTGGAGTAAGCATCTCGGAGTTGGAATGTATGCTTTGATGAGATGATCAAAGATTTTGGGTTTATACAAAGTTTATGAGAAACTTGTATTTCCAAAGAAGTGAGTGGGAGCACTATAGAATTTCTGATGAGTATATGTTGTTGACATATTATGGATCAGAAATGATGTAGAATTTCTGGAAAGCATATAGGGTTATTTGGAAAGTGTTTTTCAATGGAAGGCCTGGATTAAGCTGCTTGAACATTGAGCATCAAGATCTATAAGGATAGATCAAAACGCTTAATGGTACTTTCAAATGAGCACATCCTTGACATGATCTTGAAGGGGTTCAAGATGGATCAGTCAAAGAAGGAGTACTTGCCTGAGTTGTAAGGTATGAAGTTAAGACTTAAAGCTCGACCACAGTAGAAGAAAGAGAGAGGACGAATGTCGTCCCCTATGCTTTTGTCATAGGCTCTATACGGTATGCCATGCTGAGTACCGCACCTGATGTGTGCCTTGCCACATATCTGGCAAGAGGGTACAAAGGTAATCTAGGAGTAGATCACCAGATAGCGGTCTAAATTATCCTTAGAGGAATAAGGATATGTTTCTCGGTTATGGAGGTGATAAAGAGTTCGACGTAAAGAGTTACGTCAATGCAAGCTTAACACCTATCCGGATAGCTCTGAGTAGAGATACCGGATACGTATAATGGAGCAACAATTTGGAATAGCTCCAAGTAGAACAGTTATTTGAAATGGCTCCAAATATAGCGTAGTAGCTGCATCTACAAGATGACATAGAGATTTGCGAAGTACATACGGATCTGAATGTTGCAGACCCGTTGACTAAAACCTCTCTCACAAGCAAAACATGATCAAACCCAGAACTCATTGAGTCTTAATCACATGATGCTGTGAACTAGTTTAGTGACACTAGTAAACTCTTTGGATGTTGGTCACATGGCGATGTGACCTGTGAGTGTTAATCACATGGCGATGTGAACTAGATTATTGACTCTAGTGCAAGTGGGAGACTGTTGGAAATATGCCCTAGAGGCAATAATAAATTAGTTATTATTATATTTCCTTGTTCATGATAATCGTTTATTGTCCATGCTAGAATTGTATTGATAGGAAACTCAGATACATGTGTGGATACATAGACAACACCATGTCCCTAGTAAGCCTCTAGTTGACTAGCTCGTTGATCAATAGATGGTTACGGTTTCCTGACCATGGACATTGAATGTCATTGATAATGGGATCACATCATTAGAAGAATGATGTGATGGACAAGACCCAATCCTAAGCCTAGCACAAAGATCATGTAGTTCGTACGCTAAAGCTTTTCTAATGTCAAGTATCATTTCCTTAGACCATGAGATTGTGCAACTCCCGGATACCGTAGGAGTGCTTTGGGTGTGCCAAACGTCACAATGTAACTAGGTGGCTATAAAGGTACATTACAGGTATCTCCGAAAGTGTCTGTTGGGTTGGCACGAATCGAGACTGGGATTTGTCACTCCGTGTAAACGAAGAGGTATCTCTGGGCCCACTCGGTAGGACATCATCATAATGTGCACAATGTGATCAAGGAGTTGATCACGGGATGATGTGTTACGAAACGAGTAAAGAGACTTGCCGGTAACGAGATTGAACAAGGTATCGGGATACCGACGATCGAATCTCGGGCAAGTGTCGTACCGATAGACAAAGGGAATTGTATACGGGATTGATTAAGTCCTTGACATCGTGGTTCATTCGATGAGATCATCGTGGAACATGTGGGAGCCAACATGGGTATCCAGATCCCGCTGTTGGTTATTGACCGGAGAGTCATCTCGGTCATGTCTGCATGTCTCCCGAACCCGTAGGGTCTACACACTTAAGGTTCAGTGACGCTAGGGTTATAGAGATATTAGTATGTGGTAACCCGAAAGTTGTTCGGAGTCCCGGATGAGATCCCGGACGTCACGAGGAGTTACGGAATGGTCCGGAGGTAAAGAATTATATATAGGAAGTGCTATTTCGGCCATCGGGACAAGTTTCGGGGTCACCGGTATTGTACCGGGACCACCGGAAGGGTCCCGGGCGTCCACCGGGTGGGACCACCTGCCCCGGGGGCCACATGGGATGTAGGGGGTGCGCCTTGGCCTACATGGGCCAAGGGCACCAGCCCCTAGAGGCCCATGCGCCAAAGGGACAAGAGGAGGGGAGAGTCCTAAAGGGGGAAGGCACCTCCGAGGTGCCTTGGGGAGGATGGACTCCTCCCCCCCTTGGCCGCACCCTTCCTTGGAGGAAGGGGCAAGGCCGCGCCCTCCCCCTCTCCCTTGGCCCTATATATAGTGGGGGGAAGGGAGGGCAACCATACCTAAGCCCTGGCGCCTCCCTCTCCCTCCCATGACACATCTCCCTCCTCCCGCAGCGCTTGGCGAAGCCCTGTTGGAATCCCGCTACTTCTACCACCACGCCGTCGTGCTGCTGGATCTCCATCAACCTCTCCTCCCCCTTTGCTGGATCAAGAAGGAGGAGACGTCGCTGCTCCGTACGTGTGTTGAACACGGAGGTGCCGTCCGTTCGGCGCTAGGATCATCGGTGATTTGGATCACGACGAGTACGACTCCATCAACCCCGTTCTCTTGAACGCTTCCGCACGCGATCTACAAGGGTATGTAGATCCACTCCTCCCTCGTTGCAAGATGACTCCATAGATTGATCTTGGTGACACGTAGGAAAATTTTGAATTTCTGCTACGTTACCCAACTGTGGCATCATGAGCTAGGTCTATGCGTAGTTTCTATGCACGAGTAGAACACAAAGTAGTTGTGTGCGTTGATTTTGTTCAATATGCTTACCGTTACTAGTCCAATCTTGATTCGGTGGCATTGTGGGATGAAGCGGCCCGGACCGACCTTACACGTACTCTTACGTGAGACTGGTTCCACCGACTGACATGCACTAGTTGCATAAGGTGGCTAGCGGGTGTCTGTCTCTCCCACTTTACTCGGATCGGATTCGATGAAAAGGGTCCTTATGAAGGGTAAATAGCAATTGGCATATCACGTTGTGGTTTTTGCGTAGGTAAGAAACGTTCTTGCTAGAAACCCATAGCAGCCACGTAAAACATGCAAACAACAATTAGAGGACGTCTAACTTGTTTTTGCAGGGTACGCTATGTGATGTGATATGGCCAAAAGGATGTGATGAATGATATATGTGATGTATGAGATTGATCATGTTCTTGTAATAGGAATCACGACTTGCATGTCGATGAGTATGACAACCGGCAGGAGCCATAGGAGTTGTCTTAATTTATTTATGACCTGCGTGTCAACATAAACGTCATGTAATTACTTTACTTTATTGCTAACCGTTAGCTGTAGTAGTACAAGTAATAGTTGGCGAGGCAACTTCATGGAGACACGATGATGGAGATCATGATGATGGAGATCATGGTGTCATGCCGGTGACGATGATAATCATGGAGCCCCGAAGATGAAGATCAAAAGGAGCAATATGATATTGGCCATATCATGTCACTATTTGATTGCATGTGATGTTTATCATGTTTATACATCTTATTTGCTTAGAACGATGGTAGTAAATAAGATGATCCCTCATTAATAATTTCAAGAAAGTGTTCCCCCTAACTGTGCACCGTTGCGACAGTTCGTTGTTTCGAAGCACCACGTGATGATCGGGTGTGATAGATTCTAACGTTCACATACAACGGGTGTAAGATAGATTTACACATGCACAACACTTAGGTTGACTTGACGAGCCTAGCATGTACAGACATGGCCTCGGAAAACAAGAGACCGAAAGGTCGAGCATGAGTCGTATGGTAGATACGATCAACATGAAGATGTTCACCGATGTTGACTACTCCGTCTCACGTGATGATCGGACACGACCTAGTTGACTCGGATCATGTAATCACTTAGATGACTAGAGGGATGTCTATCTGAGTGGGAGTTCATAAGATGAACTTAATTATCCTAAACATAGTCAAAAGGTCTTCGCAAATTATGTCGTAGCTCGCGCTTTAGTTCTACTGTTTAGATATGTTCCTAGAGAAAATTTAGTTGAAAGTTGATAGTAGCAATTATGCGGACTAGGTCCGTAAACTGAGGATTGTCCTCATTGCTTCATAGAAGGCTTATGTCCTTAATGCACCGCTCAGTGTGCTGAACCTCGAACGTTGTCTGTGGATGTTGTGAACATCTGACATACACATTTTGATAACTACGTGATAGTTCAGTTAAATGGCTTAGAGTTGAGGCACCGAAGACGTTTTTGAAACGTCGCGAAACATATGAGATGTTTCGAGGGCTAAAATTGGGATTTCAGGCTCGTGCCCACGTCAAGAGGTATAAGACCTCTGACGATTTTCTTAGCCTGCAAACTAAGGGAGAAAAGTTCAATTGTTGAACTTGTGCTCAGATTATCTGAGTACAACAATCGCTTGAATCGAGTGGGAGTTGATCTTCCAGATGAAATAGTGATGGTTCTCCGAAGTCATTACCACCAAGCTGCTAGAGCTTCATGATGAACTATAATATATCAGGGACATATATGATGATCCTTGAGATATTCGCGATGTTTGACACCACAAAAGTAGAAATCAAGAAGGAGCATCAATTGTTGATGGTTGGTGAAACCACTAGTTTCAAGAAGGGCAAGGGCAAGAAGGGATACTTCATGAAACAGCAAATCAGCTGCTGCTCTAATGAAGAAACCCAAGGTTGAACCCAAACCTGAGACTAAGTGCTTCTGTAATAAGGGGAATAGCCACTGGAGAAGAATTACCCTAGATACTTGGTAGATAAGAAGGCTGGCAAGGTCGATAGAAGTATATTGGATATACATTGTGTTGATGTGTACTTTACTAGTACTCCTAGTACCACCAGGGTATTAGATACCGGTTCGGTTGCTAAGTGTTAGTAACTCGAAATAATAGCTACGGAATAAACGGAGACTAGCTAAAGGTGAGATGGCAATATGTGTTGGAAGTTTTTCCAAGCTTGATGTGATCAAACATCGCACGCTCCCTCTACCATCGAGATTGGTGTTTGCATTGAGCATAGACATGATTGGATTATGTCTATCGCAATACGGTTATTCATTTAAGGAGAATAATGGTTACTCTGTTTATTTGAATAATACCTTCAATGGTCTTACACCTAAAATGAATGGTTTGTTGAATCTCGATCGTAGTGATACACATGTTCATGCCAAAAGATATAAGATAGTAATGATAGTACCACCTACTTGTGGCACTGCCACGTAAGTCATATCGGTATAAAACGCATGAAGAAGCTCCATGATTGATGGATCTTTGGGCTCACTCATTTTTGAAAGGATTTGCGAACCATGTTTGTTGGTAGATATGCATGAAGAAACTCTATACAGATGGATCGTTTGGACTCACTTGATTTTGAATCACTTGAGACATGCAAATCATACCACATGGGCAAGATGACTGAAAGCCTCGTTTTCAGTAAAATGGAACTAGAAAGCAACTTGTTGTAAGTAATACATTTTGATGTGTGCAGTCCAATGAGTGCTGAGGCGTGAAGTGGATATCATTATGTTCTTACTTCATAGATGATTTGAGTAGATATTGAGTATATTTACTTGATGAATCATGAGTCTGAATTATTGAAAGGTTCAAGTAATTTCAGGGTGAAGTTGAAAGATCGTCGTGACAAGAGGATAAAAGATCTATGATATGATCATAGAGATGAATATCTGAATTACGAGTTTGGCACAGAATTAAGACATTGTGGAAATTGTTTCACAACTAATACAGCCTAGAACACCATAGTGTGATGGTGTGTCCGAACATCATAACTGCACCCTATTGGATATGATGCATACCATGATGTCTCTTATCGAATTACCACGATAGTTTATGGGTTAGGCATTAGAGACAACCACATTCACTTTAAATAGGGCACCACGTAATTCCGATGAGATGACACCGCATGAACTATGGTTTAGAGAAACCTAAGCTGTCATTTCTTAAAAGTTTGGGGCTGCGACGCTTATGCGAAAAAGTTTCAGGCTGATAAGCTCGAACCCAAAGCGGATAAATGCATCTTCATAGGACACCCAAAACAGTTGGGTATACCTCCTGTCTCAGATCCGAAAGCAATAAGGGATTGTTTCTAGAATCGGGTCCTTTCTCGAGGAAAAGTTTCTCTCGAAAGAATTGAGTGGGAGGATGGTGGAGACTTGATGAGGTTATTGAACCGTCTCTTCAACTAGTGTGTGGCAGGGCACAGGAAGTTGTACCTGTGGCACCTACAACAATTGAAGTGGAAGCTTATGATAGTGATCATGAAACTTCAGATCAAGTCATTACCAAACCTCGTGGGATGACAAGGATGCGTACTACTTCAGAGTGGTACGTGATCCCGTCTTGGAAGTCATGTTGCTAGACAACAATGTACCTACGAGCCATGGAGAAGCGATGATGGGCCCGGATTCCGATAAATGGCTCGAGGCCATAAAATCCGAGATAGGATCCATGTATGAAAACAAAGTGTAGGCTTTGGAAGAACTACTTGATGGTCGTAAGGCTGTTAGGTACATATGGATTTTAAAAGGAAGACGGACAATGATGGTAGGTATCACCATTAAGAAAGCTCGACTTGTCGTTAAGATGTTTTCCGACAAGTTCAAGGAGTTGACTACGATGAGACTTTCTCACTCGTAGCGATGCTAAGAGTCTGTTGGAATTATATTAGCGATTACTGCATTATTTATGAAATCTTGCAGATAGGATGTCAAAAACATTGTTTCCTCGACGATTTTCTTGAGGAAAGGTTGTATGTGATACAACCGGAAGGTTTTGTCAATCCTGAAAGATGCTAATAAGTATGCAAAGCTCCAGCAATCCTTCTAAGGACTGGAGTAAGCATCTCGGAGTTGGAATGTATGCTTTGATGAGATGATCAAAGATTTTGGGTTTATACAAAGTTTATGAGAAACTTGTATTTCCAAAGAAGTGAGTGGGAGCACTATAGAATTTCTGATGAGTATATGTTGTTGACATATTATGGATCAGAAATGATGTAGAATTTCTGGAAAGCATATAGGGTTATTTGGAAAGTGTTTTTCAATGGAAGGCCTGGATTAAGCTGCTTGAACATTGAGCATCAAGATCTATAAGGATAGATCAAAACGCTTAATGGTACTTTCAAATGAGCACATCCTTGACATGATCTTGAAGGGGTTCAAGATGGATCAGTCAAAGAAGGAGTACTTGCCTGAGTTGTAAGGTATGAAGTTAAGACTTAAAGCTCGACCACGGTAGAAGAAAGAGAGAGGACGAATGTCGTCCCCTATGCTTTTGTCATAGGCTCTATACGGTATGCCATGCTGAGTACCGCACCTGATGTGTGCCTTGCCACATATCTGGCAAGAGGGTACAAAGGTAATCTAGGAGTAGATCACCAGATAGCGGTCTAAATTATCCTTAGAGGAATAAGGATATGTTTCTCGGTTATGGAGGTGATAAAGAGTTCGACGTAAAGAGTTACGTCAATGCAAGCTTAACACCTATCCGGATAGCTCTGAGTAGAGATACCGGATACGTATAATGGAGCAACAATTTGGAATAGCTCCAAGTAGAACAGTTATTTGAAATGGCTCCAAATATAGCGTAGTAGCTGCATCTACAAGATGACATAGAGATTTGCGAAGTACATACGGATCTGAATGTTGCAGACCCGTTGACTAAAACCTCTCTCACAAGCAAAACATGATCAAACCCAGAACTCATTGAGTCTTAATCACATGATGCTGTGAACTAGTTTAGTGACACTAGTAAACTCTTTGGATGTTGGTCACATGGCGATGTGACCTGTGAGTGTTAATCACATGGCGATGTGAACTAGATTATTGACTCTAGTGCAAGTGGGAGACTGTTGGAAATATGCCCTAGAGGCAATAATAAATTAGTTATTATTATATTTCCTTGTTCATGATAATCGTTTATTGTCCATGCTAGAATTGTATTGATAGGAAACTCAGATACATGTGTGGATACATAGACAACACCATGTCCCTAATAAGCCTCTAGTTGACTAGCTCGTTGATCAATAGATGGTTACGGTTTCCTGACCATGGACATTGAATGTTATTGATAACGGGATCACATCATTAGAAGAATGATGTGATGGACAAGACCCAATCCTAAGCCTAGCACAAAGATCATGTAGTTCGTACGCTAAAGCTTTTCTAATGTCAAGTATCATTTCCTTAGACCATGAGATTGTGCAACTCCCGGATACCGTAGGAGTGATTTGGGTGTGCCAAACGTCACAACGTAACTGGGTGGCTATAAATGTACATTACAGGTATCTCCGAAAGTGTCTGTTGGGTTGGCACGAATCGAGACTGGGATTTGTCACTCCGTGTAAACGAAGAGGTATCTCTGGGCCCACTCGGTAGGACATCATCATAATGTGCACAATGTGATCAAGGAGTTGATCACGGGATGATGTGTTACGAAACGAGTAAAGAGACTTGCCGGTAACGAGATTGAACAAGGTATCGGGATACCGACGATCGAATCTCAGGCAAGTGTCGTACCGATAGACAAAGGGAATTGTATACGGGATTGATTAAGTCCTTGACATCGTGGTTCATCCGATGAGATCATCGTGGAACATGTGGGAGCCAACATGGGTATCCAGATCCCGCTGTTGGTTATTGACCGGAGAGTCATCTCGGTCATGTCTGCATGTCTCCCGAACCCGTAGGGTCTACACACTTAAGGTTCAGTGACGCTAGGGTTATAGAGATATTAGTATGCGGTAACCCGAAAGTTGTTCGGAGTCCCGGATGAGATCCCGGACGTCACGAGGAGTTCCAGAATGGTCCGGAGGTAAAGAATTATATATAGGAAGTGCTATTTCGGCCATCGGGACAAGTTTCGGGGTCACCGTATTGTACCGGGACCACCGGAAGGGTCCCGGGGGTCCATCGGGTGGGGCCACCTGGCCCGGGGGCCACATGGGCTGTAGGGGGTGCGCCTTGGCCTACATGGGCCAAGGGCACCAGCCCCTAGAGGCCCATGCGCCAAAGGGACAAGAGGAGGGGAGAGTCCTAAAGGGGGAAGACACCTCCGAGGTGCCTTGGGGAGGATGGACTCCTCCCCCCCTTGGCCGCACCCTTCCTTGGAGGAAGGGGCAAGGCTGCACCCTCCCCCTCTCCCTTGGCCCTATATATAGTGGGGGGAAGGGAGGGCAACCATACCTAAGCCCTGGCGCCTCCCTCTCCCTCCCATGACACATCTCCCTCCTCCCGCAGCGCTTGGCGAAGCCCTGTTGGAATCCCGCTACTTCTACCACCACGCCGTCGTGCTGCTGGATCTCCATCAACCTCTCCTCCCCCCTTGCTGGATCAAGAAGGAGGAGACGTCGCTGCTTCGTACGTGTGTTGAACACGGAGGTGCCGTCCGTTCGGCGCTAGGATCATCGGTGATTTGGATCACGACGAGTACGACTCCATCAACCCCGTTCTCTTGAACGCTTCCGCGCGCGATCTACAAGGGTATGTAGATCCACTCCTCCCTCGTTGTTAGATGACTCCATAGATTGATCTTGGTGACACGTAGGAAAATTTTGAATTTCTGCTACGTTACCCAACATATAGGAGACATTTTCATCATAACTAGTGCAATCATCATTAGTACTATGGATATTCAAGGAGTTCATACTAAAAACATTGCAATCATGCTCATCATTCAAAGATTTAGTTCCAAAAATTTTATAGACTTCTTCTTCTAGCACTTGAGCACAATTTTCCCTTCCATCATTCTCACAAAAGATATTAAAAAGATGAAGCGTATGAGGCAAACTCAACTCCATGTTTTTGTAGTTTTCTTTCATAAATGAAACTAGTGCTAAAACAAGAAACAAAAAGATTTGATTGCAAGATCTAAAGATATACCTTCAAGCGCTAACCTCCCCGGCAATGGCGCCAGAAAAGAGCTTGATGTCTACTACACAACCTTCTTCTTGTAGACGTTGTTGGGCCTCCAAGTGCAGAGGTTTGTAGGACAGTAGCAAATTTCCCTCAAGTGGATGACCTAAGGTTTATCAATCCGTAGGAGGCGTAGGATGAAGATGGTATCTCTCAAACAACCCTGCAACCAAATAACAAAGAGTCTCTTGTGTCCCCAACACACCCAATACAATGGTAAATTGTATAGGCGCACTAGTTCGGCGAAGAGATGGTGATACACGTGGTATATGGATGGTAGATAAAGGTTTTTGAAATCTGAAAATATAAAAACAGCAAGGTAACTAATGAAAAAAGTGAGCACAAATGGTATTGCAATGCGTTGAAACAAGGCCTAGGGTTCATACTTTCACTAGTACAAGTTCTCTCAACAATAATAACATAATTGGATCATATAACTATCCCTCAACATGCAACAAAGAGTCACTCCAAAGTCACTAATAGCAGAGAACAAACGAAGATATTATGGTAGGGTACGAAACCAATTCAAAGTTATCCTTTCTGATCGATCTATTCAAGAGTCCGTAGTAAAATAACAAGAAGCTATTCTTTCCGTTCAATATATCATAGAGTTCATACTAGAATAACACCTTAAGACACAAATCAACCAAAACCCTAATGTCACCTAGATACTCCAATGTCACCTCAAGTATCCGTGGGTATGATTATACGATATGCATCACACAATCTCATATTCATCTATTCAACCAACACAAAGAACTTTAAAGAGTGCCCCAAAGTTCCTACCGGAGAGTCAAGACGAAAACATGTGCCAACCCCTATGCATAGGTTCATGGGCGGAACCCGCAAGTTGATCACCAAAACATACATCAAGTGGATCAATAGAATACCCCATTGTCACCATGGGTATCCCACGCAAGACATACATCAAGTGCTCTCAAATCCTTAAAGACTCAATCTGATAAGATAACTTCAAAGGGAAAACTCAATCCATTACAAGAGAGTAGAGGGGGAGAAACATCATAAAATCCAACTATAAGAGCAAAGCTCGCGATACATCAAGATCGTATCACCTCAAGAACACGAGAGAGAGAGAGGCCAAACACATATCTACTGGTACATACCCTCAGCCCCGAGGGAGAACTACTCCCTCCTCGTCATGGAGAGTACCGGGATGATGAAGATGGCCACCGAAGAGGGATCCCCCTCCGGCAGGGTGCCGGAACGGGTCTAGATTGGCTTTCGGTGGCTACAGAGACTTCTGGTGGCAGAACTCCTGATCTATTGTGCTCCCCGAAGTTTTTAGGGTATATGGATATATATAGGAGGAAGAAGTACGTCGGTGGATCTCCGGGCTGTCCACGAGGCAGGGAGCGCACTCAGGGGGTGGGCGCGCTCCCCACCCTCGTGGGCAGCCCGGGACTCTTTTGTTCCATCTCCGATACTCTGTGGGCTTCTTCTGGTCCAAAAATAATTTTCATGAAGTTTCAGGTCAATTGGACTCCGTTTGATTTTCCTTTTCTGCGATACTCTAAAACAAGGAAAAACAGAAACTGGCACTCGGCTCTAGGTTAAAAGGTTAGTCCCAAAAATCATATAAAATAGCATATAAATGCATATAAAACATCCAAGGTTGATAATATAATAGCATGGAACAATAAAAAATTATAGATACGTTGAAGACGTATCAATCGACAAGCCATAAAGAATAAATGGATCTTCAAGAAGAAGACTGATGCTGACAGTAATGTTACTGTCTACAAAGATCAACTTGTAGATAAAGGTTTTCGACAAGTTCAAGGAGTTGACTACGATGAGACCTTCTCACCCGTAGCGATGCTTAAGTTTGTCCGAATCATGTTAGAAATTGCCACATTTTATGATTATGAAATTTGGAAAATGGATGTCAAAACTTCATTCCTTAATGGATTTCTTAAAGAAGAGTTGTATATGATGCAACCAAAAGGTTTTGTCAATCCTAAAGGTGATAACAAAGTGTGCAAGCTCCAGCAATCCATTTATGGACAGGTGCAAGCATCTCGGAGTTGGAATATACGCTTTGATAGTGTGATCAAAGCATATGGTTTTATACAAACTTTTGGAGAAGCCTGTATTTACAAGAAAGTGAGTGGGAGCTCTGTAGCATTTATAATATTATATGTGGATGACATATTGTTGATTGGAAATAATACATAATTTCTGAATAGCATAAAAGGATACTTGAATAAGAATTTTTCAATGAAAGACCTCGGTGAAGCTGCTTATATATTGGGCATCAAGATCTATAGAGATAGATCAAGACGCTTAATTGGACTTTCACCAAGCACATACCTTGATAAAGTTTTGAAGAAGTTCAAGATGGATCAGTCAAAGAAAGGGTTCGTGCATTTGTTACAAGGTGTGAAGTTGAGTCAGACTCAATGCCCGACCACTTCAGAAGATAAAGAGAAATGAAAGTGATTCCCTATGCTTCAGCCATAGGTTCTATCATGTATGCAATGTTGTGTACCAGACCTGATGTGTGCCTTGCTATAAGTTTACAGGGAGGTACCAAAGTAATCCAGGAGTGGATCACTGGACATCGGTCAAGAACATCCTAAAATACCTGAAAAGAACTAAAGATATGTTTCTCGTTTATGGAGGTGACAAAGAGCTTGTCGTAAATGGTTACGTCGATGCAATCTTTGACACTGATCCGGATGACTCTAAGTCGCAAACCGGATACGTATTTATATTGAATGGTGGAGCTGTCAGTTGGTGCAGTTCCAAGCAGAGCGTCGTGGCGGGATCTATGTGTGAAGCGGAGTACATAGCTGCTTCGGAAGAAGCAAATGAAGGAGTCTAGATGAAGGAGTTCATATGCGATCTAGGTGTAATACCTAGTGTATCATGTCCAATGAAAATCTTTTGTGGTAATACTGGAGCAATTGCCTTAGCGAAGGAATCTATATTTCACAAGAGAACCAAACAGATCAAGAGATGCTTCAACTCCATCCGCGATCAAGTCAAGGAGGGAGACATAGAGATTTGCAAAATACATACGGATCTGAATGTTGCAGACCCGTTGACTAAGCCTCTTCCACGAGAAAAATATGATCAACACCAAGACTCCATGGGTGTTAGAATCATTACAACGTAATCTAGATTATTGACTCTAGTGCAAGTGGGATACTGAAGGAAATATGCCCTAGAGGCAATAATAAAGTTGTTATTTATATTTCCTTATATCATGATAAATGTTTATTATTCATGCTAGAATTGTATTAACCAGAAACCTAGTACATGTGTGAATACATAGACAAAACAATGTATCCCTAGTATGCCTCTACTAGACTAGCTCGTTAATCAAAGAAGGTTAAGTTTCCTAACCATAGACATGTGTTGTCATTTGATGAACGGGATCACATCATTAGGAGAATGATGTGATGGAAAAGACCCATCCGTTAGCTTAGCATAATGATCATTAAGTTTTATTGCTATTGCTTTCTTCATGACTTGTACATATTCCCCTGAGTATAAGATTATGCAACTCCCTAATACTGGAGGTACAACTTGTGTGCTATTAAATGTCACAACGTAACTGGGTCATTATAAAGATGCTCTACAGGTGTCTCCGAAGGTGTTTGTTGGGTTCGCATAGATCGAGATTAGGATTTGTCACTCCGAGTATCGGAGATGTCTCTGGGCCCTCTCGGTAATGCACATCACTATAAGCCTTGCAAGCAATGTGACTAATGAGTTAGTTGTGAGATGATGCATTACGAAACGAGTAAAGAGACTTGCTGGTGACAAGATTGAACTAGGTATGAGGATACCGACGATCGAATCTTGGGCAAGTAACATACTGATGACAAAGGGAATAACGTATGTTGTCATTGCGGTTCGACCGGTAAAGATCTTAGTAGAATATGTAGGAACCAATATGAGCATACATGTTCCGCTATTGGTTATTGACCGAAGATGTGTCTCGGTCATGTCTACATAGTTCTCGAACCCGTAGGGTCTGCACGCTTAACGTTCGACGACTATTTGTATTATGAGTTATGTGCTTTGGTGACCGAAGATTGTTTAGGGTCTCGGATGAGATCACGGACATGACGAGGAGTCTCGAAATGGTCGAAGGTAAAGATTGATATATCGGACGATGATATTCGGACACCGGAATGCTTTCGGAATGGTCCGAGTATATTTCGGAGAACCGAGGGGTTACCGGAACCCCCCGAGGAAGTAATGGGCCTTCATGGTCCATATGGGAGAGAGAGGGGAGCCCACAAGGGTGCCCCCCCGAACGAGTCCGAATTGGACAAGGGGGAGGGGGCACGGCCCCCTTTCCTATTTCCCTCTCCCTCTCCTTCGCTTTTCCCCACTGATAGAAAGGAAAGGGGGGCCGACTAGGATTCTGAGTCCTAGTCGGTTCCCCCCCTATGGCGTGCCCCTTGTGGCCGGCCTCCTCCCCTCCTCCTTTATATACGGGGGCAGGGGGCACCCCAAAGCACAACATTTATTCTCTTAGCCGTGTGCGGTGCCCCCTCCACAGTTTGCTCCTCTAGTCATAGCGTCGTAGTGCTTAGACGAGGCCCTGCAGGGATCACATCACCATCACCGTCACCACGCCGTCGTTCTGACGAAACTCTCCCTCAACCCTCTGCAGGATCAAGAGTTCGAGGGACATCATCGAGCTGAACATGTGCTGAACTCGGAGGTGTCGTACGTTCGGTACTAGATCGGTTGGATCATGAAGACGTTCGACTACATCAACCGCGTTAACCTAATGCTTCCGTTTTCAGTCTACGAGGGTACATGGACACACTCTTCCCCTCTCGTTGTTATGCATCTCCTAGATAGATCTTGCGTGATCGTAGGATTTTTTTTGAAATTACATGCTACGTTCCCCAACACAAATATGGTGAAGTGTCATGTAGTCGATGTTCACATGACACCACTAAGGAAATCACAACATACATACTATAAAAATATCAAACACATATCAATTTCACATGATTAGTTGCAACATGATTTCTCCCGTGACCTCAAGAACAAAAGTAACTACTCACAAGTGATAAACATGCTCAAGATCAGAGGGGTATTAAATAGCATAATGGATCTGAACATATAATCTTCCACCAAATAAACCATATAGTAATCAACTACAAGATGTAATCAACACTACTAGTCACCCACAAGCACCAATCTATAGTTCCGGTAATAAGTCTGAACACAAGAGATGAACTAGGGTTTGAGATGAGATGGTGTTGTTGAAGATATTGATGGAGATAGCCCTCCCCAAGATGGGAGAGTTGTTGGTGATGATGATGACGATGATTTCCCCCTCCCAGAGGGAGGTTCCCTCGGCGAAATCGCTCCGCCGGAGGGCAAAAGTGCTCCTGCCCAAGTTCCGCATCGAGACGGCGACGCTCCGTCCCGAAAGTCCTCGCCTTATTTTTTCTAGGTCAAAATGACTTATATAATAGAAGATGGGCACCGAAGATGGGCCTGGGTGAGCACAACCCACCAAGGCGCGCCTGGGCTCCCTGTGGCGCCCAGGTGGGTTGTGCCCACCTTGTGGGCCTCCTATGGTACTTATTTTTTCCAATATTCATCATATATTCCATAAAAATTCTCCGTGATGTTTCTGCTTGTTTGGAGTTGTGCAGAATAGGTAGCCTGACGTAGCTTTTCCAGGTCCAGATTTCCAGCTGCAGGAATTCTCCCTCTTCGTGTGTACCTTACAAATTATGAGAGAAATGGCATTAGGATTACTCCAAAAAGCATTATTATGCATAAAATATCATAAATAACAATAGGAAAACATGATGCAAAATGGACGTATCACTTGTGTCTGGCCAGACGATGGTGGATGCCATCACACCAAGAGGGCCATAAGAATATCTCTCCATCGTCGGAGGAGAAAATCCCACTCTCGAGCTATCTAGTCCCTTGTCAAACTTTCCGATGAACCCTTAAGTTGTCGTTATGATCACCGTGTTACAGGGGACGTTTGAGCAACCCCAAAGCTCACCTTATGGTAAGAAGTGACTACGATGCTCTCATGGTCTAAAGAGCAAAATCACACATAAACACTCCTTATTACAACTGATTATAGACGATATTATTCAATTCATAAGAGACAAATTTGGGTCAATTCAATATGATCGTTCTTCTAACGTCATAATCTCAATGTTGTTTTAGGACCATCATTTAACACTTAACGATATCCTAAGATCCAGAAAATGTGATCACCAACATCACTTGAACTAGTCCCAGAGGCAAGATTACGAGTCTTTTATTTAACCGTTTATCATTCCACCCGTGCATATGGGTTTTCCACTGAATCGTGTGTTCTAGAATCATATCACTTATAGCATAGAATATATATACTCTTTAATTATGAATACAAAAATGTAGTAGTACAAATATTATTGCATCTAGGGTATATGTCCAGCATTACAAGTTTCTACTGTGTATGAAAGTACATATCAAAAGCATATTGACAATACAAGCAATGGAACAATTCCATGGAATCATCACAATATTCATTTCTTTCTAAGACTCAACATATAAAACAATTAAGCAGCATCTTTTTATTCAGGATGCCTCTTATCCCTCGACATCCTAGTAGTTCATGATCTAATGAACTAACCACATATTAGTTTCTTTTTCAAAATTTATACAATTTAATTTCATGGTGGAATGAATTGATACATAGTTAGTTCTCAGAATTGAAATCTACAAAAAAGAATAAAACCAGCAGAAAAGCAACGCGGCTATGGACATACACGTGAGAAGATAGCAGTGATATTTAGAGCTCCTTGCATTTGTGTTCCTACTTCTCCAATAGTGCCTTCCTTCTTTCACTCCCCTTCCCTACTTCCTCACGCCTTTGCATCAAGACCTCTAGTGTTGCTGGGAACTACACCAACAGTAAAATATGCCATGTAAGAGCAACATAAAAAACTACAACAGATTAGTCCACTATTCGACCTAATCTATAGTAAGAGAATATGAAGGGCAATGGTCTAATGTGGCAGAGGCCATACAGTGCATGAGGTGGCTCGGATAGGTTGTCGACCAGGAGGGGGTGCACAAAATGCGGCCGTTGCCCACAAGGGTTAAGCTTTCTTGCTCTTTAGACCACATGTATCTCATGTCTGATGGTAGATATCACGGAGAGTAAATTTAGAGATGAAGCGTCGGAAGCGATTTATGATTGAGGCGTCTGTTGTTCTTATCTGTGCACGAGAGGCAATCATGTTAAAATTGCTGCCAAGCAGCCACGGTCCGGACATGATGATATGAAGGTCGTGAAGATCGGTGAGGAATGACAGCTTGTCGATGTCATTTTGCAGCCCCATAAACGTCGGCGATCCACCATGGGGAGGAACCCGATGTGGTGGAAACTATGGTCGAGACGTGATCCACGTCGGTGATAGGGTTGGTTAGAGACACACTATCGCGAGTAAATCACAGTGCAGACAACGACGCACTTGGCGCGGTTGTTGAGACCACGCACATTCCAAAATATCTATATCTACTAATAAAGTACGAAAGGCTTCAGCCCGTCCGCCGTGGTCTCATTTTGCAGAAAACCCACACAATTTCCAGAAATCAACCCACGGTCCTCTTCTAAGTGAATCTGGAAAATACTTTTGCTTTTTGTGAAAAACCCCATGGACTTGAGTTAATCGACTCGCATGCCCACTTTAAGTGAAACCAGAAAACATTACGCTTTTTGCACAAAAAACCTTGATATTTCGTTTAATAAACTTGCAAGTACATGGGTAGATTAAATTGCTTTTTAAAATATATTCATATATTTTAAACCCTAGCTTCGATTTTGACATGTTATATATGGAAATTAATTAGAAAAATGTGTAGAATCTAAACATGATGTTGTTCTACTTGTTAGACATGTTTAAAATGCTATTTGTGACGCAATCTTAATCAATAGTGTACAATCTGTCTTTCTTTTGTGTCGGTGTAGATCCGAATTGAAAATCAACACCTCATCTGTGATGAAAGAAACCATCTATTACCTCGCATGCACGCCTCGGTAAAATCTTGCAGAGAAACTAGAAAATAGATTTCTCATCTTATGTGAAGAGAGAGACACACGCCTTTGGATTGATCACATTCGAACGCGTTGTGGTTGTGTGAGCACAGAGGTCACCGTCAATGAAGGTTGGAAGGAAGATAAGCCGCAACACAAATGGGATGTACGTGGACATATTGAGGTCTTGAGTCATTGTTATTTAGGGGTGTGCGTTGTTTTTTCTATAATGTTGCAATGCATAGCTTCATTTGCTAGTGCCATGTTAAAATAAAGGACGTGGGTCTATTGAAGTCTTCAGCTTCATTATTGGATTAGAGGGGTGTGGTATTTTTTTTTCATTGCAACGCACGTTTTTTTTTTGCTATAATCTTAAACTGCTCATCCACGAGGAAACATGCAAGGACATGCCCTCTCTATAAAGAGAAAGCCCCATTGAAATGCAACAGTTATTTTTTTTGGTTGAATTAAACAACGCTAGAACAGTAATCAAGTGGATGGGTGCTATATGCCATCAACAAATTGAGTAAATCTACGAGTGATGAAGAAATTAAACTACAACGGTGTCAGAAGATGCATATTAAGCTCAACTTGAGTAGTTCCATACCGCTACCGCTACTGCCGCCCAGAAAACAATACTGTAGTTAATAATTTTGTTAAATTACTGAAGCAAATGAATGCTTTCGAAAAGCTACCAGAGTCCAGAAAAAGGAGCCAAAATAAGCAGGCCAGGAAAAATATGATATGCATAACAAGCCATCAGTAAATGCATCTACTTCTCCTGTCATCCGACGTGAATGAATCAACATCAAATCATCACAATACTAAAGTACACAAAATGTATAACTATCTTGAAACCAACACGGTCTATTTCCATGTAAATTGAAAACAAGCGCATTTTGTAGATGCAACAGAACATATATAGTTCACAAGGCCGCCCTATATATCCTAAATGAATCCAATGACAAATTTGGGAAATTTTGTTTCCGGAAACAATAACTTTTTTCTGTCATTTTTTCCATTTTCCATTTTTTTCCATGTAAGCCAACACGATTACTAACTCTCAGCCAATCTGTCTATAAAAATGAAAATTAACCAGGATTGTACTTTAAACCTAAAGCGCGACGGTTCAGAAGTCCGCGAGGCGAAGTATCCGAAGACCGGTAGCTCGACGACGATGACGGCTCTAATCTACCGTAATGTGTTGTACAGCCATCGGCATGATCATCATGTTGCATTGGCATCACATCGTCCTCGTCAAGCTTCACGCCGATTGTCGCGTCCTCGTCGATCTTCGCAGCACCAGTTAGTACGTAGCTACCGTAGATCGGCTGCTGCTGCCCCTCCTGTATCGGATACATCGACGGCGGCTGCGGCATCCACTGCTGGACCGGCGAGAGGAAGCCCAGAGCGTCCGGCGCCGAGCGGTGCTGCGCGGCGTGCCCGTGCAACTCCAGCTGCTCCTTTAAGGCCACGAGTTCGGCCGTCGCCAAGGCAAGCTCTCGCTGGTGACTCTGTAAGAGGCCGTACGCGCCGAGCACCGGATCGGAAGCACGGGCGTCGGCCTCGTACAGTATGGATTTCATGCAATCGTCCCGCTTCTCCGGGCCGGCTCTCGTCAGGAACCGGAGTATGTTTTTGATGCCGAAGAGGCGGTGGGAGTTGCGGAAGCTCCCGGGCTTGTCCGCGGGGAAATAGGGCGCAAGCGGGCACCCCGGCGTGCACTTTCGGCGCTGGTGCTTGCAGGCGGAGCACGCCGGATGCTGAGCTGCTGCCGCCGGGGGATAGGACGAGGAGGACGACAAGCCCGAGGAGGACTCCGCCGTTTCCGGCGGGTGCCACGGGGTCGCGGACATGCCAGGGCCAGCACATGAGATCAGTTTTGGGAATAGCCAGGGTGGATGCCGGCGGGAGCAAGAACCAAGAGACCTACACGGACGTGCGCGCCGCGTGGTGGATCTGCGCATATATAACTTGTGCCGACAAGAACGCACGGTCCCGATTACTCATCCACTTGATTTGTTAAGATAATTGCCCGGCCGGTGTGCGCATATATAGGAGCAGAGGTTGCAACGACAAACGCATTTCCTTTCGCGTTCCATCCACAGCTCATATCACGGACGTTGCTGCTGCGTATAGATTCGAGCGCCCTGGCCCATCTGGCCCCATACAATAATTCCATACTAGTGGTTGGGGCCCGCCATTGGCGGGCCTCCTGAGTGCGTACTTGTGGCACACTTACCTTGCTAAAGCACCTCATTGCACCTTTAGGGTGTCTATATTCACATAAGTAAATACATATTTATTGTCAAGTAACATGGAACAGTTTTTGGTATAAATCATAAAATCTTACGGTCCTGGTGGTGTTAGTTGCTCCAAGCACAGTGCACATCTAAAATGCAGTACTTAACTAAAATAAGAAAATTGACAATATGAAGTCTCATAGCAATATGTACATATGTAGCTGTATTAGAAATTTAGAATCAAGATAAAATTAGCTAATTTATTTAGAAATAGCAAAAGACCAGAAAATCCTGGCTCGCTCAACATGTTACACCACACATTTCCCTCTGCTACTCCATACAGCACTATGATACTGACATTGTCAGTATTAAATCAGACACATCCATTACTACAGATTAAATTTCACATCTACAGTGACCATCTCCATAATATCTAACCAGCCATCGTCTCAGATTGTCTACCAACTTGATTCACTTTTCATGCCACCATCGCGGACCATACAAACATACATACATCAAACATCAATGCCATTATGTCAATGTGTTCATCTTAACCAATGTTCACTGTGGTTCATGTGCCCCAATGAACTAACAATTGTTATCGTAAGTTTTCTTTACAAGTAAAAAAGAACCACAAACACTTGGCAAATCACCGCAATGTTTCAGCACAAGAGATCCTTAGATACCAGAACCAAACAACACAATCAATCCTAGTGTCCAAGAGAATTGCAAAGCAATCTTGCGCCATATAGGCAGCAAAATTTGCATTAGATAAACAGGAACCTTAATCTCTAGAAGGCACCAACATGCACCCATGTAAGTGCCAGCTTCTGTAACTACTAATAATAGTACTTCGTGCAAATGGCTTAGAGCGGCATGAACATTTCCTGTATCATCTTCCAACATAGCCACATTTATGTTGGTAGCAGCTGAACCTGGATGTGAAATCCCACAATAAGTAGATAAATCACATAGTTGACATATGTTCAGGAAGAAGATATACCTCTAGGTATACAGGTCAACCAAAATAGATAACAAAAATGAGCAAGTGGATGATGTATAAAAGAAGGTTATTATCAAACAAACATGCTCTTATATATACAAATCAAGTATGGTATCAAAGACATCTAGTTTGAAATGTAAGTACCACGCTAGTACTATGCTTGTTTCTACCCTATTCCCAATCACACCTCCTATCTCTCTGGTGCCATCTTTGGCTTTCAACATATGTTAAAGGTTAAAGGTTAGCATGAGATTAGTGACACGAGCCCTTGAATGATGCAAATAACATAACAGCAAATTCAAACTTGTCATTTCACCCGCTTGTTAGTCATATTTGTCAAAGCTAGAACAAGGGAACAACTTCACATAAGCTTCAAAGTATGCTACTCTAGACGATATGACAAGCCTAGTGTACATTTTGTGCCCAAGAAAATTCTTCATCATTCCTATAGGAGCCAAAAGGTGTGATTAGGCATCTACTTTTGCCTTGTGTTGCAGGCCTAGTTATCTCTGTCTTCCAGCTTTACGAATATTACAAGATGAGATCGACTTTAGTTTGGCAGTAGGCACCATGCACCACATGTACCTAAACCATTTGTACATATTCACCACAGCGTATATATACATATTAGAGCCAAATCAATAACCACACATACGGCAAAGGAGACATCTATGAGCATCTATCAAATTGACAAGACATCAATCAACACTTAAAACCTCAACATATAACAACAGCAACGTCAACCACAGATAGAATTCACCACCAAATCTTCATCATAAAAATAAAGACTGTAATTACTATGAAGCTCTAATATCAAACTGTAAAAATGACAACCAATACACAGATGGAATTCGATTCCTCACAGTTATAGGGAAACTGCACAGGAGAAATCAAAAAGCACGAACCTTACCGGTGCTATCGTAGTAGTCATTGAGAGCTCAATGGTACATGGACTCATCCAATCTGAACCAGTTGGTGACATACTCGTATAGAATTGCATGCGCTGCAGCAACCAAAAGAATCTCTATCTAGCTTTTGTGCGTAGAGGACAAATGCTCAGTTCTTTACTCTGCCAATATAAATACTATCAGCAAGGCAAAGAATTCAAACTAAACTATTTAAGAAGAATAAGCAGGCAACACACCAAAACTGAACGATGTAAGAAGAATTCGAACAAAACTATGTAAGAATAGAACATCGATAGCGAAATTTTATTAAGATCAACCAAGCCTTTATATGAAGCATGCATACTATAAAATACAATGATGTAAAGATTTGAGGCATAACAAACCACGCAGAGAATAGGAACAATTAGCGAATTAAGATGTTGTGGTTGTACCTGAGAAATGATGATCAGCACTTGCATAGCTCCAACAGGCTGTACCCCATCGAATTAATAAATCAAACTCAACAGTACAAATGCTCTCTGCAAAATAAAGAAACGAATGGAATCACAATCATTTTCGCAAGTGAACTGAAGCAACTAAATAGCAAGCAACACCTAACATGAAGTTTGTGTTTGGAAGAACTAATGCAACTAAATATGGCCAACCGACAAAATATTAATGGAGACACACAAACTAATACACCAAGTACCACAATGATTATATAACAATCCATACTTCTGACATACAAGACAGGATCATTTTTGCATGTATTGCATCTTAGTGCCATTACTTATGCAGTAGAAATCAAATTAAGTGGAAGTCGGTAGAAATCAGGAGAAGTGGACAACAATATCTGATCAAAGTTAATGCACAGACCAATTGAGACTATAACACAAACTGGTCATATCACCTAAGCATCTAAAAAGAACGATAGCACTTACAACGGACAGTAAAAGTCTGCAGTAATACAGTTTATTTTAAAAGCATTCCAAAAGAATGACAAATAAAAGAAAGCAAAGAATAGGATGACCCGACCTTTTACTCATAGCAGATCAATTATTCTCAATGGCATCATTTTTTGTGCTTAGTGCATAACATAAACTGACCCTTCTTCCTTGTTACTTCAAGACACAATCAAATCTGCATTCAAATGGAATTAGAAGTTCAAGATAGTGAGCAAATTTTACTTAATACATCAAATAGAATCAAATCTGCAAAATTGCCTCGGTAAAAGAATAGTCTGAACTGTACATACATGCCTAATAACAATCATGGCGTAGCAAAACCAAAAGAACCATATCCGTATGCCATCCCTCACCAAAACGATCATGCATCTACATTTCCAAGCTTTTAAATTTAGCGAGGACACTATAAGCAAGATAGGTGTCTGATTTACTCTTGGAGAATCCTAATGATTTACATTATTTCCTTTGTATCACAATAAAAAATGAATTCAACAAAGAGTAAAAAAACTACCTAGACTTTGTCAGATTACTTATGAAGTATCAAGACGACAAAAGAATGTCAAGAACAGATGCAAATAAAGAGAAATGGTGTATTTTCTGCACATGCCAAGTCACAGGGATACTAACACACGCCCCAAACTTTGGTACTTATGACTCGGATCCATCCGAAGATGGATAATTTAATGTAGAAGCACTACTACTGATTTAGAATGTGCACCTTTTGACAAGTTCATACATTATTGCATGAGCTTTAAGGTCCATCAATCAAACAGATCCCAAGCATAGGAGAATTGAAAGAACTCCTAGAAAAAAATGGAAAGAACAAAGGACATGTGTCATGGCTTCTCTATTTGAATCCCAATTAGCATAATAAGGAGACAAGGAAAAGCATATTCTAAAATATGTGATATATCATGCATGTAAATATTTGAATCCCATATATGGAACTAAAAAAATGAAATCATCCAACAATTTTAGATGTGTGCAACAGATTAACTATACTATCTATCTTCTTTTCCTTGTATTTCTTGATTTGCTCTAAAATCTAGCATCATATACCAGTTAGCCTTTACTTATTTGTCAAGGACTCGATATACATGCCTATTCCTTTCAAACTTCATATTATACCATGATAAAGAAAGGAGAAGAGAAAATGAACCTGGTGATCCACATAGGCTATCCCCTTTCCGATTAACTCAATTGCCTGCTCGTATAAAGCTTGAACATAAATCGCTTGTATATGTGACTTTGAAGGGCTCCCATCCCATTCATTGGACTAACTTCTCAATGTGGTTTATATATTTCTTCTTTTCAGCTTCTGCATTTGTGTCACTAAACTCGTTGTTCAGATAGAATGAGATTGCAAAAGAACTAATACAGAAAGAATTCTATGTAAGCATACCAATTTAGATGACCTGCTTAGCCTTGCAATCCAAAATCCGGCCTGAGCTGCAGCGAAAACAACACCAATTATCCTGAAATAAGGCATCATCACTGAAATTATAATATCTTAAATGGAGAATCTTGGAGGTATACTCTAAAACATTTTTTTGCTGGTATAGAGTTTAACCTGCGAAGGGGAGCCTTGGCGCAGTGGTAAAGTTGCTGCCTTGTGACCATGAGGTCATGGGTTCAAGTCCTGGAAACAGCCTCTTACAGAAATGTAGGGAAAGGCTGCGTACTATAGACCCAAAGTGGTCGGACCCTTCCCTGGACTCCGCGCAAGCGGGAGCTACATGCACCAGGTTGCCCTTTTTTATAGAGTTTAACCTGCGAGCGGCGAAGGGAGGGGAGGTGGGAAGGGGCGCACCAGATCGGCCATCTTGGTGATCCCCTCGAGGCGGCAGTCGTTCTTGATGTGCAGGCGGTGGAAGGAGATGCGCCCCAGGAGGTGGGTTGGGGTGGATCGACGAGGTGGCGGATCTTGTCGCAGTAGACGTCGATGGTCGAGGGAAGAGGGATGAATGCACGAACTGCTCGAGCTCCTCATCCGTCTCTCCAGCGCCGCGTACGAAGGTACGAGGACGACGACGGCGCGCAGACGGCCTAACTCGAGGAAGGAGCGGGTCTGAACAGGGGACCTTCCTCCGGTGGGCAACGACAGAGTAGCAGGTATGGGGGCGGCGGCGGCGCTAAACCTAGCTAGGAGGCGAGACGAGAGGAAGAGTCGCTGCCCAATCCCCTTAGTGACGTGTACGGTGTCTTTTTTCCCCTTTTGTTATTCTTCCCAGTGAAAGCCCAGCACGAGCCCCACAGAAAACGAGCAGGTCGCGAGTCGCTCGTCTCCTTGTGCGACGTGGACATCGCGAGAAGGCGTTCTTGATGCACAGCTGAATGTGTTTAATTTCGTTTTTCCCCTCGCTATACGACCTGAATACTGTCGCATTGAGTATTTTTTTTATGTAACATGTGCCTCATTCATATCACAAAGATTATAGTACAAGTCACATGAAAATCTACATGACAAAACTGAAAAAACAGGAGAGCGTCCTTGAGTTTGACATCAACACCTGTCACCTGCCTTGGACACCACCACAGCAGCCGCCGAAAGAAAAAATGATAGATCACCTCCTCACCCGAGCTCGACGCGGCTCCATCGATGATATATAGCTTTGCGGACCTCCAAGATAGCTCGCCAAAGGTGAAACCATAACCGTTGAACAAATCAGACCGGGGCAACACCCTGGACATGCCTCAAACTCCAGATCTGGCACCCCGACATGACTAAGACGTCGAAGGAGGAAAACATACCTGCCATCTACGAACCACGAACCCAACACACGTTCCTTCTTCCAGATGTCGTCGATGCACACCACAATCTGCATCCGCTCCACGACTATCTCTCAAGCTCCGTGTCAAGTTGGAGCAGACGTTGTCGCAACGGCGAAGCACGAGGACACATGTCCATCACAAGGATGTCGCCGCCGTCACGACATCCCCGCTTGAACAGACTGATTCCCAAATCCATCACCGGCCATAGAGACAAGTGCCTTGTCGGAGAAGAATCCGGAGCTTCTCTGTTCAGCATCGTCGTCGCCACTACGAAATCCAAGACGTTGAACGGCCCAAAACCCTAAACTTCTTGGGCCTTAAAACCTAAAGCTAAAACGATCCACACGCGCGGGATCCGGCGACCCTTCTCACCACCAGTCACAGCGTATCTGTCCACTCCCCGTAAAGTCATATTGTGTGGTTCCGTCACGTACAGATAATAATCTCACCATTCCATAGCTGCTTTAAGATTCGGTCAAAAAAATAATTTTTTTCCTTTTTGCTATACAAACTGAATACCCAGTCTAATACAACTATTGCCCCACATCATTTGTTCTTGCATGGCTGGCATTGATGTTACAAGCTCACTCTCTCTCTCTCTTTTCTCACACACACGCATGCATATGTTTTTTCGCTCTTCATTGCAAACAAATCCGTGGAGTTTTTTTCATCTTGATCAATTAAAAACATTTATGTCTTTTAAAATTTAAGTTCGTTTTTGAAAAATTTATATATTTGAACTCCTCGCGCCAAGACCTTTAGAAGTAAACCAATTTTGGACATATTTCAAACCCGTTTAAATTTCAAAGTTTCACATTTCGTATGTGAAACAAACCTATTTCACTTGAAAAATATGTTTTTTTGTGAAACAAGACAGTGGAAGTGAAATATCGGTTTTGAAAGTGAAAAAATATGAAACTGAAATGTAAAATTGTGGAACTAAATATTTGGAAATGTGTAACCATTTATTTTCAAAAGTGTGAAATATGTTATTTCAAAAATGTGCAACTCAAATTGATGTGATTTTTGTAAAACAAGCCAGCAAAAAGTGAAATTTAGCTTCTTAATTTCGAACTAGCAACCACACAAAGTAAAATTATAACGTATCATTGTGAAACTGATTGTTCGAAAATGTGAAACAATTAATTTCAAAAGAGTGAAATGGTATATCTGATAAATGTACAATTGAAATATATTTTTTATGAAACAGGCCTGTGAAAAATGAAATGTAGGCTCTGAATTGTGAAATAGTAACCATTGAAAGTGAAATTCTATTGTATCATTGTGAAATTGATTATTTGGAAATATAAAATAATTTATTTGAAAAGAGTGAAACAGTTTATTTGAGAAATGTACAATTGAAATAAGTGTTATTTTTTGAAACAAGCCAGTAGAAAGTGAAATGTTGGTTTCGAATTGTGAAATAGTAAGCACATAAAGTGAATTGTAATGTACCATTATGAAATTGATTATTCGAAACTATGAAACAATTTATTTAAAAACAATGAAATAGTTTTTGAGTAATGTGCAATTGAAATATACCTCAAGCTACTGCCTGGGGTGTGACGCCACCGATTTGGCCGTACACTAATCATACACACAAATGTGTACGATCAAGATCAGAGACTCACAGGAAGATATCACAACACAACTCTAGACACAAATTAAAATAATACAAGCTTTATATTACAAGCCAGGGGCCTCGAAGACTCGAATACAAATGCTCGAAGACACAAGAGTCAGTGGAAGCAACAATATCTGAGTACACAGACATAAGTTAAAACAAGTTTGCCTTAAGAAGGCTAGCACAAAAGTACCAATGATCGAAAAGGAAAGACTCCTGCCCGGGACCTCCTAACTACTCCTCGAAGTCGAACTCCATGTAGAATCATCCTCTGGATACTCTGGCTTCTGGAATCCATCATATGATCGCAATAACCGAGAAAGGGGGAAAAGAAGTAGCAAAGCAATCGTGAGTACTCATCTAAAGTACTCACAAGCAAGGATCTACACTACATATGCAATGGTATCAATGAAATGGATAGTATCTATGGACTGAACTATAGAATGCCAGAATAAGAGGGGGATAGCTAGTCCTATCGAAGACTATGCTTCTGGTAGCCTCCATCTTGAAGCAGTAGAAGAGAGTAGATGGTAAGTTAACCAGGTATCATCGCATAGCATAATCCTACCCGGCAATCCTCTCCTTGTCGCCCTGTTAGAGAGCGATCACCGGGTTGTATCTGGCACTTGAAAGGGTGTGTCTTATTAAGTATCCAGCTCTAGTTGTCATAAGGTCAAGGTACAACTCTGGGTCATCCTTTTACCGAGGGACACGGATATTCGAATAGATAAACTTCCCTGTAGGGGTGCACCACATTTCCCAACACGCACGATCCCTCTGGCCGGACACACTTTCCTGGGTCATGTATGGCCTCGGAAGATCAACACGTCGCAGCCCTACCTAGGCACAACAGAGAGGTCAGCACGCCGGTCTAAATCCCATGCCCAGGGGTCTGGGCCCATCACCCATTGCACACCTGCATGTTGCGTACGCGGCCGGAAGCAGACCTAGCCCCCTTAATACAAGCGCAGGCTTATGGTCCAATCCGGCGCGCGCCGCTCAGTCGCTGATGTCAAGAAGGCTTCGGCTGAGACCATGACGTCGAGTGCCCATAATTGTTCCCGCATAGTTGGTTAGTGCATATGGGCCAGTGGCCAGACTCAGATCAAATACCAAAATCTCGTTAGGCGTGTTATTTTGAAGTAACCACGGACGCCAAACAGGGCCAAGCCCACCTCTCTCCTAGGTGGTCTCAACCTGCCCTGTCGCTCCGCCACAAAGTAACAGTTGGGGGCCGTCGAGAACCCAGGCCCACCACTACCTGGATGAAACCACCTGCCCCTTCAGCCCCCACATCAGAATCATTTGCGGGTACTCTACGAGCTGACCCGACTTTAATCACCACCATGTATCATGTATAATACTGTGGTATATATATATACCCGTGATCACCTCCCGAAGTGATCACGGCCCAATAATATAACATAGCAGACGGACAAGAATGTAGGGCCACTGATGGAATACTAGCATCCTATACTAAGCATTGAGGATTGCAGGTAAGGGTAACCACTGTAGCAACAATGACAGGCTATGCAGCAGAATAGGATTAACCGAAAGTAGTAACATGCTACATTACTCTAATGCAAGCAGTAGAGAGAAGGAATAGGCGATATCGGGTTGATCAAGGGGGGGGGGGTGATACGTCTCCGTCGTATCTACTTTTCCAAACACTTTTGCCCATGTTTTGGACTCTAACTTGCATGATTTGAATGGAACTAACCCGGACTGACACTGTTTTCAGCAGAATTGCCATGGTGTTATTTTTGTGCATAAATAAAAGTTCTCGGAATGACCTGAAAATCAATGGAGAATATTTTTGGAATATATAAAAAATACTGGCGAAAGAATCAAGGCCAGGGCCCACACCCTATCCACGAGGGTGGGGGCGCGCCCCCTGCCTCATGGGCCCCCTGGTGCTCCACTGACCTCAACTCCAACTCTATATATTCACGTTCGGGGAGAAAAAAATCAGAGAGATGGATTCATTGCGTTTTACGATACAGAGCCGCCGCCAAGCCCTAATCTCTCTTGGGAGGGCTGATTTGGAGTTCGTTCGGGGCTCCGGAGAGGGGAATCCGTCGCCATCGTCATCATCAACCTTCCTCCATCACCAATTTCATGATGCTCACCGCCGTGCGTGAGTACTTCCATCGTAGGCTTGCTGGACGGTGATGGGTTGGATGAGATTTATCATGTAATCGAGTCAGTTTTGTTCGGGTTTGATCCCTAGTATCCATTATGTTCTGAGATTGATCTTGCTATGACTTTGTTATGCTTAATGCTTGTCACTAGGGCCCGGGTGCCATGATTTCAGATCTGAACCTATTATGTTTTCACGAATATATGTGAGTTCTTGATCCTATCTTGCAAGTCTATAGTCACCTATTATGTGTTATGATCCGTTAACCCCGAAGTGACAATAATCGGGATACTTACCGGTGATGACCGTAGTTTGAGGAGTTCATGTATTCACTAAGTGTTAATGGTTTGGTCCGGTACTCTATTAAAAGTAGGCCTTAATATCCCTTAGTTTCCAATAGGACCCCGCTATCACGGGAGGGTAGGACAAATGATGTCATGCAAGTTCTTTTCCATAAGCATGTATGACTATATTCGGAATACATGCCTACATTACATTAATGAACTGGAGCTATTTATGTGTCACCTATGTTATAACTATTGCATGAGGAATCACATCCGACATAATTATCCATCACTGATCCATTACCTACGAGCTTTTCATATATTGATCTTCGCTTATTTACTTTTCTGTTGCTACTGTTACGATCAGTATAAAACCAAAACTATTACTTTTGCTACCGTTATCACTACTATCATATTACTTTACTACTAAATACTTTGCTGCAGATATTAAGTTGTCCAGGTGTGGTTGAATTGACAACTCAGCTGCTAATACTTGAGAATATTCTTTGGCTCCCCTTTGTGTCGAATCAATAAATTTGGGTTGAATACTCTACCCTCGAAAACTATTGCAATCCCCTATATTTGTGGGTTATCAAGACTATTTTCTGGCGCCATTGTCGGGGAGCATAGCTCTATTCTTTGAGTCACTTGGGATTTATATCTACTGATCACTATGAAGAACTTGAAAGATAAAAGAACCAAGATTTTTCCCTCAACTACGAGGGGAGGTAAGGAACTGCCATCTACCTCCGCATTTGATTCACCTTCTGTTTTGAGTAAACTTGCGACACCTACACCTGCTATTCATTCTGATATGTCGCATGTTATTGATGATGCCACTTTTGCTTTGCATGATACTTATGATGAAACTACTTCTATGTTTGATAATACTGTGCCACTAGGTGAATTTCTGAATGAACATATTGCTAGGGTTAGAGAGAATGAAATTATTGAAACTGATAATATTGATGAAAGTGATGATGAAGATTCTCCCCTAGATATGAATTGCCTGTTGTTCCTGAGGGTTATGTTATGGATGAAGAAACTGCTAGAGACTTCTTAGCTTGCAATGATAGATATGATCTTAAGAAATCATTAGTTAAGCTTAAAGAAAAGTCTTTGAATGCTAGAATGAAATATGACCCTGCTTTTGCTACTTCACCTATCTTTATTTCCGATAAGGATTATGATTTCTCTGTCGACCCTGAGTTAATTACTTTGGTTGAATCTGATCCTTTTTATGGCTATGAATCCGAAACTGTTGTGGCACATCTTACTAAATTAAATGATATAGCCACCCTATTCACCAATGATGAGAAAACTCGCTATTACTTTATCCTTAAGTTGTTTCCGTTCTCATTAAACGGTGATGCTAAAACATGGTTTAATTCTCTTGATCCTGGTTGTGTGCGTAGTCCCCAGGATATGATTTATTACTTCACTGCTAAATATTTCCCTGCTCATAAGAAACAAGCTGCCTTAAGGGAAATATATAATTTTGTGCAAACTGATGTAGAGAGTCTCCCACAAGCTTGGGGGAGGCTTCTCCAATTACTTAATGCTTTGCCTGATCATCCTCTCAAGAATTATGAAATACTTGATATCTTTTATAATGGATTAACTGATGCTTCCAGAGACCACCTAGATAGTTGTGCTGGTTGTGTTTTCAGGGAAAGAACAGTTGATCTAGCTGAATTGCTATTGAATAATATGTTGACCAATGAAAATGATTGAACACTTCCTAAAGCAACTCCTAAGCCAACTCCAAAGAAAAGGGGTATTCTATTTCTCAGTCCTGAAGATATGCAAGAGGCAAAGAAATCTATGAAAGAAAAAGGTAGTAAAGCTGAAGATGTTAAGAATTTACCACCTATTGAAGAAATACATGGTCTTGATAACCCGACACAGGTAGTAAAGGTAAATTCTCTCTATAGATTTGATAAATGTGAAATCCCGTCTACTAAAATTGCTAGCCAATGCTTGGATGAGTTTGATGACTTTATGGTTAAACAAGAAGACTTCAATGCTTATGTTAGTAGACAATTGAAACAAAATGCTTATATGATTGAATACTTGAGTGATTATATGTCTAGAGTTAAAGGTGAACTTAAAATTATTAGTAAACATGCTTCTATGGTTACCACTCAAGTAGAACAAGTACTTAAACCTCAGAATGATTTGCTCAATGAATTAAATAACAAGAAAAATGACAATGTTCTTAGAGTTATGACTAGAGGGGGTAAAATGACCCAGGAACCTTTGTATCCTGAGGGTCACCCCAAGAGAATTGAGCAAGATTCTCAGAGAAGTAATGTTGATGCACCTAGTTCTTCTAAGAAGAAGAAGAAGAAGAAGAAGAAAAATGATAGGACTTTGCATGCTTCTAGTGAACCTGTTGTAGACACACCTGAGAATCCCAATGATATTTCTATTTCTCATGCTGAAACACAATCTGGTAATGAACATGAACCTAGTGATAATGTTAATAATGATGTTCATGTTGATGCTCAACCTAGCAATGACAATGATGTAGAGATTGAACCTGCTGTTGATCTTGATAACCCATAATCAAAGAATCAATGTTATGATAAGAGAGACTTCGTTGCTAGGAAGCACAGTAAAGAAAGAGAACCATGGGTTCAGAAACCCATGCCTTTTCCTCCTAAACCATCCAAGAAAAGGGATGATGAGGATTTTGAGCGCTTTGCTGAAATGATTAGACCAATCTTTTTGCGTATGCGTTTGACTGATATGCTTAAAATGAATCCTTATGCTAAGTACATGAAAGATATTGTTACAAATAAAAGAAAGATACCGGAAGCTGAAATTTCCACCATGCTTGCTAATTGTACTTTTAAGGGTGGAATACCAAAGAAACTTGGAGATCCAGGAATACCAACTATACCATGCTCCATTAAGAGAAACTATGTTAAAGCTGCTTTATGTGATCTTGGAGCCGGTGTTAGTGTTATGCCTCTCTCTTTATATCGTAGGCTTGATTTGAATAAGTTGACACGAACTGAAATATCTTTGCAAATGGCTGACAAATCAACTGCTATACATGTCGGTATTTGTGAGGATGTGCCTGTTGTGGTTGCAAACGTTACTATTTTAACGAACTTTGTTATCCTTGATATTCCTGAGGATGATAGTATGTCTATTATTCTTGGTAGACCCTTTTTGAATACTACAGGGGCTGTTATTGATTGCAACAAAGGCAATGTCACTTTTCATGTTAATGGTAATGAGCATACGGTACACTTTCCGAGGAAACAACCTCAAGTCCACAATATTAATTCTATTGGAAAAATTTCAACTATTATTATTGGAGGTTTTGAATTTCCTCTTCCTACTGTCAAGAAGAAATATGATATTCTTATTGTCGGGGATGTGCATATCCCCATTGAGGAACCTAGTATTATTTGAAATTTCTCTGATTTCATGCGATTCGGAATGAGTTTGTTAACAAGACTTGATCAACCTTGTTAGTGGATTCCTTTTGATGAGCATGCGATGGATGAAGTTAGAAAGCACAACTTTCTGTACCCTCTTTTTACTTTCTGTTATTTAGTTTAAATAAAGAAAAAATAGTATTTTATGTCTGTTTTCTAAATTATCCTTGCAATAAAAAATACCCCAAAAATAAAAGTTCTCCAAATGCCTTGAAAATTTAATCTGATTTTTTCTGAAATATTTAAGAATTTTTGGCACTGAGAACACACCGGGGGGACCCACCATGTGCCCACAAGGGTGGAGGGTGTGCCCTACCCCCTAGGCACGCCCCTGCCCCGTGGACCCCACAAGGCCCCCCTCCACTTATTCTTGCACCCCCACACTTCGTCTTCCTCCAAAAAAAATCACCCACCAGCTCAAACCCGATTTCTAGCTCATCTTGCTGCCATTTTCGATGTCCTTGCTCAAAGCTCCATTCACAAAACTGCTTTGGCGGATTGTTCTTCGGTATGTGACTCCTCCAATGGTCCAATTAGTTTTTGTTCTAGTGCTTTATTTATTGCAAATTTTTGCTGCTTAGGTGACCCTGTTCTTGAGCTTGCATGTCAAATTTATGTCATCAAAAGTAGTTTTAATGCATGATATGGCCTCCAGGCACTTGTAGGAGTAGTTGCTATCAATCTTGTTGAGTTTGGTTCGCTTTTATTTTCGAGTTACTAATTTTTTTAGAAATTTTCAGAATAAGATGAAGAGATTTTTGAGGGGCTTTTCGAGCCGAAGCTCGAAGGATAAGCCAAGTGAAGAAAATAAGAAGCCCAAATATAATCTCCCTCGCACTACAGAGGTTCGGCCGTGTGAATGGCCTTGTGATGAGTTCTTGAGAGAAGCCGGGATTTATGAAGATTTTTATTATTTGGCTGAGAATGCAGGCCTCACCGACTTCCTCCACGACCAGCGCGAACAATATCTCCTACTCACTAATATTTTTGTGCAAAATTTTCATTTTCATGCTAGGAGATGGCCACCTTCGGTGGAATTTTATTTATATGATGAGCGTAAGGAGATGTCACTTTATGATTTTTGCCGGGTTTGTAGGATACCCTTTGAGGGCAGCATAGAGGAACCACATCGTAATGATGTGGAAGGATTCATTGATATGATTGTTGTAGGGGAAACGAGGAAGGTTTGTGATGCAAGAATTACTAACATACATTTTCCTGTTCTACGTTACTTCGCAATATTTGCTAGTAGATGCTTAATTGGTCGCGGGAACTGTGGAAATCTTAGTGCCCCTGATATTATTATTTTGCGCCATGCTTTGTTTCATGATACCACTTTTAATTTAGGCGCTATTGTTGCTAAATGGTTAAATCTCAACCATACAAAGGGTCCCGTCTTAGGAGGCATCTTTGCCTCGTGCCTTGCTGCACACTTTAACATACCTATTAGGCACTATGAGAAAGAGGAAAAGTTGCTGCGTCCTATTTTTCTAGACTATAAGAGTATGGTAGCACATGATTTTCTTGTTAAGAATAAGAAGAAGATGCTCAACTATAGACTGATATTTGATAAAAATTACCTTGAGACTATTACCCTGCATGCTCCCTCTTTGTTCAACATATTTTCAGGAACGTACCTTGTTTTGCCGGAGCCGTTCATGCACACCGGAGCCTGACATCAGCTCCAGAGCCTGAGCCGGAGCTACCACTTGATCTGCACCGTCAGTCTGTTTATCAGTGGGATCCGAAGGAGATCACTAACTAGTGGCATCCTCCTCAGTACACCGGAGAGGGAGCTTTGATCCGTGGGCATAGATCAACTTAGGCCAAAAAGCCTAAGCTTGGGGGAGTACGTATTTCTCACTAACATTACATTCATGTTCACACACTCATGCCAGTTGTCGGTGCTCATACTTTTTCATTGTATCATCCATGCTAGTTTATTTTCTTTTTAAGCTTTCTTCTTGTGTGTTTGAAAAACCTTAATAAAAATAAAAAAAATAGTTGTAGCCTTTAGCTAGTTTACTTTCCATGTTTGTAGTAGTAGTAATTAAAAAGAAAACCCAAAAAGATTTCTCGTTCTTTTTTTGCTTGTTGGGAGCTTTCCCGTGTAAATAGTTTTCTTTCTTTTCTTTTCCTTGGGGGTCGAGAGGAGAAGACCATGATGAAAATGTTGGGTGGCTCTCATATGCATTATTGTTGATCTAACAAAGAGACCATATTACCTTGTCTTCTCCCTTGAATTGAATGCTTGTAGATTCTAGCTTAGTCCAATGCACGTGCACTATTATTATTATCCACACAATTTGGTTGTGCAAATGAAAGGCAATAATGATGATATATGATGGACTGATTGAGATGAGAGAAGCTGGTATGAACTCGACCTCTCTTGTTTTTGTAAATATGATTAGTTCATCGTTCCTGATTCAGCCTATTATGAATGTAACATGTTTGCAATGACAATTAGAGATTATAATTGCCCATGCCATGCTTAATTTGCTAGGAGTTTATAATGGTTTACCTTGCGTGCCAACATACTATTAAAATGGTTGTGATGTGGTATGATAGGGTGGTATCCTCCTTTGAACGATTCGAGTGGCTTGACTTGGCACATGTTCACGCATGTAGTTGAAACAAAATCAACATAGCCTCTACGATATTTATGTTCATGGTGAATTATATCCTACTCATGCTTGCATTCAGTGTTGATTAATTTTAATGCATGTTCATGATTGTTGTCGCTCTCTAGCTGGTCGCTTCACAGTCTCTTTCTAGCCTTCACTTGTACTAAGCGGGAATACTGCTTGTGCATCCACTTCCATAAACCCCAAAAAGTTATTCCATATGAGTCCACCATACCTTCCTATATGCGGTATCTACCTGCCGTTCCAAGTAAATTTCTATGTGCCAAACTCTAAACCTTTAAATGAAATTCAGTTTTGTATGCTCGAATAGCTCATGTATCAACTAGGGTTGTCTGTATCTTCCATGCTAGGTGGGTTATTCTCAAGAGGAGTGGACTCCGCTCCTCACTCACGAGAAAATGGCTGGTCACCGGGATTTCCAGTCCCATGCTCAAACCAAATCAAAATAATTGCAAACAAAACTCCCCCAGGATTGTTGTTAGTTGGAGGCACCCGTTGTTTCCGGCAAGCCATGGATTGATGCTTGCTGGTGGTGGGGGAGTATAAACTTTACCATTCTACTTGGGAACCGCCTATAATGTGTGTAGCATGGAAGATATCGAGATCTCTCGGTTGTTATGTTGACAATGAAAGTATAGCGCTCAAATTATTATTCATCTCTATTTCAAAATCAAGCTCTGCCACCTCTACAAATCACTGCTTTCCTCCATGAAGGGCCTATCTATTTACTTTTATGTTGAGTCATCATCCTCTTATTAAAAAGCACCAGTTGGAGAGCACCGTTGTCATTTGCATGCATTACTATTAGTTTACATTGAGTATGACTGTGACTGGATCTCTTTTACCATGAATTACAATTTCCAGTTAGCCCTTGATCTTCAGAGGTGCTCTGCATTTATGTTTTACGGTCTCAGAAAGGGCTAGCGAGATACCATCTTGTTATATCATATTATGATTGTTTTGAGAAAGTGTTGTCATCCGAGATTTATTATTATTGCTCGCTAGTTGAGATGCATTGATATGAGTAAACATGAGACCTAAATGTTATTGTGAATATGGTTAGTTCATAATATTTGCTGAAAACTTGAATACTGGCTCTACATATTTATAACAACAAGAGCAAACAGAGTTTGTAAAAGTTTTTCTTTATCACTTTCAGTTTATCAACTGAATTGCTTGAGGACAAGCAAAGGTTTAAGCTTGGGGGAGTTGATATGTCTCCATCGTATCTACTTTTCCAAACACTTTTCCCTTGTTTTGGACTCTAACTTGCATGATTTGAATGGAACTAACCCAGACTCACACTATTTTCAGCATAATTGCCATGGTGTTATTTTTGTGCAGAAATAAAAGTTCTCGGAATGACCTGAAAATCAACAGAGAATATTTTTGGAATATATAAAAAATACTGGCGAAAGAATCAAGGCCAGGGGCCCACACCGTGTCCACGAGGGTGGGGGTGCGCCTACCCCCCGGGCGCGCCCCCTGCCTCGTGGGCCCCTTGGTGCTCCACCGACCTCAACTCCAACTCTATATATTCACGTTCGGGGAGAAAAAATCAGAGAGAAGGATTCATCACGTTTTACGATGCGGAGCCGCCGCCAAGCCCTAATCTCTCTCGGGAGGGCTGATCTGGAGTCTGTTCGGGGCTCCGGAGAGGGAAATCCATCGCCATCGTCATCATCAACCTTCCTCCATCACCAATTTCATGATTCTCATCGCCGTGCGTGAGTAATTCCATCGCAGGCTTGCTGGACGGTGATGGGTTGGATGAGATTTATCATGTAATCGAGTTAGTTTTGTTAGGGTTTGATCCCTAGTATCCATTATGTTCTGAGATTGATGTTGCTATGACGTTGCTATGCTTAATGCTTGTCACTAGGGCCCGAGTGCCCTGATTTCAGATGTGAACCTATTATGTTTTCATGAATATATGTGAGTTCTTGATCCTATCTTGCAAGTCTATAGTCACATATTATGTGTTATGATCCGTTAACCCCGAAGTGACAATAATCGGGATACACTACTAGGGAAAAGCCTAGCAGCAGCGCGGGTTTTGGGCCTCTCAGTAGCGCGGGGACCGGCGCTACTAATAAGGCGCTACAGCTAACGTATAGCAGTAGCGCCTGTTGTCCCACGCTACTGCTATACATGAATAGTTGTAGCGCTCTTTTGAAATGGGTGCTGCTGATATTATCTGCAGCGCTGTTTACTGGGAAGCGCTACTGGTAAGGCGGCGCTACTGCTAAATTCCCCCCCCCCCGCTACTACTAGTTTTATTAGTTTTTTTCCCTGCATATTTGTTTTGTATTTGAATAGGCTTTATACAATAATCTTTAGCATATCATACACATACAAATGTAATCATAGCATATACATACAATTAGTCTCATCAAATCATGTCATCATCATAATCATCATCCAACACAAAGTGGTCTCTCGTCATCATCTTGAAAATAGCGATGCAAGTCTCGATTACTTGCAAATACATCGTCATCCATCTAAAC
Organism: Triticum dicoccoides; assembly: GCF_002162155.2. Taxonomy (NCBI): domain Eukaryota; kingdom Viridiplantae; phylum Streptophyta; class Magnoliopsida; order Poales; family Poaceae; genus Triticum; species Triticum dicoccoides. The sequence goes on along the minus strand of NC_041384.1, from coordinate 374,127,288 downwards.
AATGATATACGCGAGAAGAGCTATCACTTTGAGTACATGAGTTCGTATCCCTCTCTCGCATTAGCGTGAACCTAAACTAACTATTGCCTGTCGCTCGGAAATCGGAAACCGGAAACCGGTACACCTGGGCCTGACACTCCGGCCACTTGTCGTATATATACTCCTGGCGTAGCTCTTCTTCGCCATCTATGATCTATGCACCTGCATCGTCACATGAGTCAATGATATGCAACATATATAGTTGAGCAACAGAAAGAGACAGACTTGGCAAAAATAGAAACAACATATCATAAGCATAAATAACAAAGTTCATCGTATCCCAAAATGCCCTAACTAGAGTGATTTTCACTAGTCAAGGAGAAGGACGGTTTAATTACATCACAAATAAAGTTTCACCGTGCATAACTCAAAGTTTTGTCATACAGAAAGTATGGACTAAACGGACACATTGTCATATATCGACAATCACTCCAACATGTCATTCCATCCATCCAAGTCAGGGAGATAGTCCTCGAGCTTAGTGAAAGTCTTCATGTCGAGACGCTGAGAGGCTATCCATGTTCGGACGTCTTCCCGCGACATTTGTCCTTCTCCGTAGAACATCCCTGTTTTTCCGACGACCTCCTTCATGATGATTTGGGCAAGTTCGCGCTGGATGTTATAGAACTCAGGTCGAAGTCGATGATCCTCAATATCTCCTATGTCCTTTGCCCATTGCAGAATATGGGCATCGCCAGATCTAGGTGACATGCGAAGGTTCTGGTGATCCTGTCTGTACTCCAGCATGTGGTGTAGGACATAGAATCCATGATAGAGGCAAAGGTGTCCCGATGTTTCGATGAGATAGATATCATTTTCTGTGGGAGTCGACCTTGACGATCCGACTACGAACGTGCGAGATGTCGCGCCTTAGCAATCGCTAAACCAACTTCTGAGGGTTATTGACCACGCCGGAGCACGATCAACCTGACCTCGAGGGTCTGTTTCCTGCGAGCAAACGAAGAACAAGCAAAACTGAGATTGCAATCGGGATATTGCGAATATAAGATGAAAGCTTTATTGATCAAGGTGGGATTCTGTGACGTCTTGGTCTGGTCGTTGGACACAAACGAAGTACGCGAAGTTGCAGCTATGGCGAACTTTTAATCTAAACAAAACCCAAAGTCTAAACGACGCCCTAAGGGCTGTATATATGGAGGAAGAGGGGGGAATTTCGTGGCCCTTGAGGGTGGGGTCCGAAACCAACCCTAACTCTTGTTTCCCCACACATACGGACTCTAAAAATAGCCTATACTTAAGTATTTCGAAATTACATGGGCCTGGCCCATTAATAAGGTGACGCAGCACCTAGAATAGCCTATGGACGAATATTATGAAGTGGCATCTTGTATATTTCGTCCAAGGCTTCATGCACTCCTTATGGCGGCTTCAAAGTCCTGAAATCATCACTTGTAACTCCATTCTTGATCCCCTTGCGCATGCCATCAACTCCATGCGTGTTCTTGCTCCAATGTTCATCCTTCTCCAAGCTAGGCCCTTCATTTGTAAGCAAAACAAATGTATCCAATTTAGGCAGCATCATAATCTCATGAACATTAGAATCATTACCACGAAACGAAAGTACCTGGTAATTTAATTGGCGTGCGCGAGCTCTAGTAATTGGTCCAGTATATGTAATAGTAGGGGCTGTGGGTGTAACAATGGTATTGATGTCCTCATCATCCTCCCCTTCTTGAAATGAAGTTGTCCTTGACGGAAGCGCATCTTCCTCACCCAAATAAGGCTTCAAATCTGCAATGTTAAAAGTGGGACTAACCCCAAAATCTACAGGTAGCTCAAGTTTATATGCATTATCATTTATTTTCTCTAACACCTTAAAAGGACCATCAGCACGTGGCATTAGCTTTGATTTGCGCAGATTAGGAAATCTATCTTTACGCAAATGTAACCAAACAAGATCTCCAGGCGCAAACACAACATGTTTTCTACCCTTATCTCCAGCAAGTTTATATTTAGCATTCATACGCTCAATGTTTTCCTTAGTTAACTCATGCATTTTTAAAATCAATTCAGAACGTACTTTAGCATCAAAATTAACCTTTTCTGAAGATGGAAGAGGCAACAAATCAATAGGTGCACGAGGTAGGAAACCATACACAATTTCAAAAGGGCACATCTTAGTAGTAGAATGCAATGAACGATTATAAGCAAATTCAATATGAGGCAAGCATTCTTCCCACATTTTCTTGTTATTCTTCAAAACAGCCCTAAGCATAGTAGACAATGTTCTATTGACTACTTCAGTTTGTCCATCAGTTTGGGGGTGACAAGTAGTACTAAAAGCAGCTTAGTCCCCAACTTAGCCCATAAACATCTCCAAAAGTGGCTAAGAAATTTAGTATCACGATCTGAAACAATAGTATTTGGCACACCATGTAAGCGAATAATTTCACGAAAGAACAAATCAGCAACATTAACAGCATCATCGCTTTTATGACATGGTATAAAGTGTGCCATTTTCGAGAACCTATCCACGACAAAAAATATGCTATCCCTCCCCTTCTTTGTTCGAGGTAAACCTAAAACAAAGTCCATAGATATATCCTCCCAAGGAACACTAGGTACAGGCAAAGGCATATATAAACCATGAGGATTGAGTCGTGACTTAGCTCTTTGACATGTAGTGCAGCGAGCAACAAAACGCTCAACATCCCGTCTCATCTTTGGCCAAAAGAAATGTGTAGCAAGTATATCCTCCATCTTCTTGATGCCAAAGTGTCCCATTAATCCTCCTCCATGCGCCTCCTGCAACAACAAAAGACGAACGGAGCTAGCTGGAATGCATAGCTTGTTAGCACGAAACACAAATCCATCGTTAAGAACGAACTTGTTCCAAGTTCTCCCTTCCTTACAATTCTGCAATACATCTTTAAATTCAGCATCATGAACATATTGATCTTTGATGGTCTCCAAACCAAATATTTTAAAGTCAAGTTGTGAAAGCATAGTATAACGACGAGACAAGGCATCAGCAATAACATTTTCCTTACCCTTCTTGTGTTTAATGACATAAGGGAAAGTCTCAATGAATTCAACCCATTTAGCATGTCTACGGTTCAGTTTTGCTTGACTTTTATTGTGTTTCAAAGATTCATGATCAGAATGTATAACAAATTCCTTGGGCCATAAATAATGTTGCCATGTTTCTAAGGTCCGAACAAGAGCATATAATTCTTTATCATAAGTAGAATAGTTCAGACTAGGCCCACTCAATTTTTCAGAAAAGTATGCAACAGGTTTTCCGTCTTGTAATAACACACCTCCTAATCCAATTCCACTAGCATCACATTCAAGCTCAAAAGTCTTATTGAAATTAGGAAGTTGGAGTAAAGGAGCATGTGTCAACTTATCTTTCAATACCGTGAAGGCTTCTTCCTGTGCGGTACCCCAAACAAAAGGCACATCCTTCTTTGTAAGCTCGTTGAGAGGTGCAGCAATGGTGCTGAAATCTCTCACAAAACGCCTATAGAAATCAGCGAGGCCAAGGAAACTCCTCACTTGTGTGACCGTCTTGGGCTGCGGCCAACTCTCAATAGCTTCAATCTTGGCTTTATCAACTTCAATTCCCTGTGGAGTAACAACATAGCCAAGAAAAGTTACTCGGTCGGTGCAAAAGGTGCACTTTCCAAGGTTTCCAAACAAACATGCATCACGTAGAGCAATAAAAACAGCACGTAAATGTTCCAAATGTTCCTCCAAAGATTTGCTATAAATCAATATGTCATCAAAGTAAACTACCACAAATCGTCCAATGAAAGCACGTAAAACTTCGTTCATTAACCTCATGAAAGTATTAGGTGCATTAGTTAACCCAAAAGACATGACTAACCACTCATATAATCCAAACTTAGTCTTAAATGCTGTTTTCCATTCATCACCCAATTTCATACGAATTTGATGGTATCCACTACGCAAATCAACTTTGGAGAATATTGTAGAGCCACTCAATTCATCAAGCATATCATCTAGCCTAGGAATAGGATAACGATAACGAATAGTAATATTATTAATGCCTCTACAATCAACGCACATACGCGACGTACCATCCTTCTTCGGCACTAAAATGATAGGAACAGCACAAGGACTAAGGGATTCGCGTATATAACCTTTGTCGAGCAGTTCTTGTACTTGACGCATAATCTCCTTCGTCTCCTCTGGATTGGTACGGTATGGTGCACGATGGGGTAGCGAAGCACCGGGAATTAAGTCAATTTGACGCTCAATCCCTCGAATAGGTGGTAATCCCGGTGGCACGTCTTGTGGAAAGACGTCAGCGAACTCCTGCAAAATGTTAGTGACAGCAGGGGGCATAGAGGAAGGCACGTCCTCGAATGAAAATAATGTCTCTTTGCACACAAAATCATAGCAAACAGATTTGCTAAAATCTAGCTCATCAATATCAGATTTGGTGGCAAGTAAACATGCACTTTTCAATTTAATTTCAGAAACAACAGTAGATGGTTTATTATTAGGCTTCATTTGGTGCTCAAATTCTTTTGCCACAATCTGATTTTCACTCTTATTTGTCTCCTGTTTTGCTTTATTAGCTCTATTAATATCATCTTTCAAAATGGAATCAGGAGTCATAGGAAGCAAAGTAATATTTTTATCGTTATGAACAAGAGTATACTGATTGTTTCTACCATGGTGTACAGAATTTTTATCAAATTGCCATGGTCTACCAAGTAATAAGGAACATGCTTGCATAGGTACCACATCACAATCAACATAATCAGCATATGTAGAGATACTAAAATGCACACGAACAGTATGTGTTACCTTAACCTTGCCGCTGTTGTTGAACCATTGGATGTAGTAAGGATGTGGATGTGGTCTTGTGGTGAGAGATAGCTTCTCCACCATCTCCATGCTAGCCAAGTTATTGCAGCTCCCTCCATCTATGATCACGCGAACAGAACGTTCCTTCACAACTCCCTTTGTATGGAACAAATTATGCCTTTGATTTTGCTCAGCTCGTGTAACCTGCACACTCAAAACACGTTGAGCAACTAAACATTCATACCTGTCAGCATCTTCAGGAGCCATGTATTGCGTCTCATGATCAGAATCGTCTCCACCGTGTTCTTCACGTGTAATAAGAGCCAAAGTCTCCTCATCATAGTCACTAGCGGACTCATACCCACCATCCTTAGTAACAATCATCACACGCTTAGATGGGCATTCTCTCGTATAATGACCTCCACCCTTGCAACGTCGACAAATAATATCATGTGTTTGCCCTGTTGATGCCATGGATGAAGAAGAGCTCTTTGCAGGCCCAGAAGGTGTGCTCTGGGCAGATAGTGGTGATTGTGCCTGCTTTATTGTATCACGGTTGGAGGTGGCAGCCGACGGAGGCGCCGGTGTAGAAGAACATGTGGAAGTAGATGATACACGTGGTGTCCATGATGAAGGTCGACCTGCAGAAAAGTTAGTCCGCGCCAATGCATGTCGATCCTGCACTTCACGTTCAGCTTTACAAGCAAGATGGAATAAACGAGTGATATTAGTATACTCCTTATACTCTAGAATCGTCTGAATCTCTATATTTAATCCACCCATAAAACGTGCAAGCATAGCTTCATTCTCCTCAACAATACCACATCTAATCATGCCAGTTTGTAATTCCTGATAATATTCTTCTACAGAATTTTTTCCCTGTCTTAAGCGCTGCAATTTTTGAAGTAATTCACGTTGATAATATGGTGGAACCCAACGAGTACGCATAGCAGTTTTCAAAGCAGCCCAAGTAGCCGGAATAGGATATAATCTACAATGCTCAGACCACCAAACACATGCAAAACTAGTGAATGCACAAACAGCAGCAGGAACACGTCTCTCCTCGGGATATTGTAAACATGTAAATCGTTGTTCAGTTTCTAACTCCCAAGTAAGATATATATCAGGAACATATCTACCCTCAAATGGTGGAATATTCAATTTTAGTTTAGGGAGATGGTCATGATCTCGTACCTGAGGGTGAGCCCTACCATTGCCATTATTTGCATGTGGACGACCTGGTGGTTGTTGTGCTGGTGGTGGCACGTAGTTCTGATTTTGATCAACCTCATCCTCATAATATCCCACATAATCATCCTCCTCCACATCAGCAGTAGGAGCCATAGAAGTATCAACAACAGCACCAGCAGTTTGGCCCGACTGAAGAGGGACATGGCTCGCTCGGCGGAGGGCTATTTCCCGACGTGGAGGTAGTCGATGTTGTTGCTGTTGTTGCAGAGATGCGGCAGGAGCAGCCGGTGGTGGTGGTGGAAAACGTGAAAGCAATTCAGCAAACTTGTTATCGAGCTTTGTTTCAAACGTCTTCTCCATGCCATCTATCTTCTCCATGGACTCTTCAAATCTGTTTATCACATCTTGCACCTGTCCACTCATCATTTGCTGAAACGTATCATGAAGCTCCTTGTTCGTCAAGTTCTCCCAGTCAGTCTCGTCGGCTTGTGAACCTGGCATGGTTAGCAGCAATAGAAACACACAAGAATATGATCCTACAGACTACTAACAAGTGGTGGTGGTGGCGGGTGTCACAAATCCGTCAAGCAAATCTCAAATTCTTACCAGTTCTTACCCAGCAGCAGGCGGTGATCGGCAACCGTTGTAGTCAAAACTCTCAAAAGCTTGGATAGAGCGATTGCCAGGGAGAGTCAAACGCACGACGTAGATGTATGTGGAGCTGGGAAGGCTTATAGTATGGTAGCAAAAAGGGTTAGCAATAATCAATTCAGAGATGCAAAGTTGAATAAACGCTCAACGACGGTACTGTGCTGGTCCTAGGCTAGACCGTGCTAGAGACGCGAGCCTAGAACACTAACAAAATCACGGCGCTGCACGTAAATAAGGGAAAATCACACTCTGGAACTCTTTTTTTTCGCTCTTTTTTTTGCGCTCCTTTTTTTGCGCTCCTCTTTTTTTGCGAAAAATCACTATAATGGCGAGTGTCTCAAAACTCTTCCCTCGTCAAACTGATAGGATGGGCACGGAATTTTTTTTTCACTTTTTTTTTCGGAAATCAGGGCAGCGATGATGAAAAAGTGCGACAAAAAATCACTATGATGGCACATGGCTCAAAAGACTCAGAAAAGCCTAAAAATAGGATAGGGAAAAAAATTTGCCCAGGAAAATTTTGGCCTAAAAACTGCCCGGGGGTCTCCAGACTTTTTTTTTTCGAGACCTACGCAGGCAAGGAAACACGAATCAGAATTTAGATTGATCTCAAGAACAAACCTAATATGAGAAGAACTCGGATTGGTGGTGGATATATGGTTGTGGTATATGGCAGCGGTGGTGGTATATGGTAGCGGTGGTGGTATATGGATACAGATTGGTGGTGGTATATGGATACGGATTGGTGGTGGTATATGGATATGGATTCAGAGCAGTGGCGGATAAGCAAAAGTGGTAGATGGGCGATGATGATGGTGCGGCGACGGCGTGACAACTTATGACCAGAACTCAAAACTCTAAAAACTAGACTCTAAGACTAGCAACTTGACACGACGATGCAACCGCAAATTCAACAAAACAAAAACCCTAAAAAGATTATGCAAAGGCTCAGATTGGTTCGGATATGATGAACTAACCCTAATTTTTTTTCTGCCTTTTTCGTGGACTGTAGGTATGAAGAACAGACTCGATCTAATCTACGAAAAACTGTAAAATCTCACCGAGCAACCTGGAAATCTGATACCACTTGATAGAGGCAAAGGTGTCCCGATGTTTCGATGAGATAGATATCGTTTTCTGTGGGATTCGACCTTGACGATCCGACTACGAACGTGCGAGACGTCGTGCCTTAGCAATCGCTAAACCAACTTCCGAGGGTTATTGACCACGCCGGAGCATGATCAACCTGACCTCGAGGGTCTATTTCCTGCGAGCAAACGAAGAACAAGCAAGAAACTGAGATTGCAATCGGGATATTGCAAATATAAGATGAAAGCTTTATTGATCAAGGTGGGGTTCTGTGACGTCTTGGTCTGGTCGTTGGACACAAACGAAGTACGCGAAGTTGCAGCTATGGCGAACTTTTAATCTAAACAAAACCCAAAGTCTAAACGACGCCCTAAGGGCTGTATATATGGAGGAAGAGGGGGGAATTTCGTGGCCCTTGAGGGTGGGGTCCGAAACCAACCCTAACTCTTGTTTCCCCACACATACAGACTCTAAAAATAGCCTATACTTAAGTATTTCGAAATTACATGGGCCTGGCCCATTAATAAGGTGACGCAGCACCTAGAATAGCCTATGGACGAATATTATGAAGTGGCATCTTGTATATTTCGTCCAAGGCTTCATGCACTCCTTATGGCGGCTTCAAAGTCCTGAAATCATCACTTGTAACTCCGTTCTTGATCCCCTTGCGCATGCCATCAACTCCATGCGTGTTCTTTCTCCAATGTTCATCCTTCTCCAAGCTAGGCCCTTCATTTGTAAGCAAAACAAATGTATCCAATTTAGGCAGCATCATAATCTCATGAACATTAGAATCATTACCAAGAAACGAAAGTACCTGGTAATTTAATTGGCGTGCGCGAGCTCTAGTAATTGGTCCAGTATATGTAACAGTAGGGGCTGTGGGTGTAACAATGGTATTGATGTCCTCATCAATCCATCATTAAGAGAATCGTTCGGTTGCTGGATGCAGCAGAAGTCAGTCTTATGGCCGAAGGCGGCCCTGCCGCCCCTTCTCTTCTTGTCCTTGACCTCTCCACCCCTTGCTTGGTATTAAAACATAGCACTGTCGAGAACATCCTTGATGTGGGTGTAATCCTTTTTGTGAATGTTTTTCGACGAGTCCAAGTAAAGAGCGTGGGACAATCGGGGGTAGAGGATGATGAGGACGGCGCGCCCGCCGCTGCGCAAAATAAGTACACCTCAAATTAATTAGCCTCCACATTTCAAATGAATGATTGAAAATCAAAGGAAGGATAGCAGCGCGGATGACTTACACGGGATGATAAGGCACGATAATCGCCTCCTTGTCCTTATTGGCGAGTATGAAATTGACGATGTAATCCCTCGCGTATTCACGGTGCTTTGCGCAGACTCCCAAGAAGCCCTCGTGCATGTAGTACGGGTCAGCGACATAGATATGAGATATCTGTTCAACCCCGATGATGTAGTTCATGTGCAAGGCATAAAGGCGGACAAACGTAAAATCCAGCTTCTTCACGTGAAACATGTCGAATATGTAATCGAATCAGAGGAAGAACTTATCCGCGGGGAAGCTATCGACGTACGACATTTGCCGCGGAACGTTAACCACGTAGAGTGGGTATCCTGGATCTTTCGAGGCAATGAGGCCTTTCTCTACCTGCAGCACATCGTCATGAAGTCTCCTTAGATCGCCGAATCTGACCCGTAGCACTGTTGCAGGTAGGATTGGTTGACCGGGGATATGCCATTTATCCGCATCGGGGATATCTATACAGTCCTGAAGCCGAGGCGGCTGGATCATAAAATCAGTTTTTTTGCCTTTCCTCGCTCTCTTCCTAGACTTCTTTACTACCGGAAGGTCGTCCATAATACATTGAGATGGCAATTCAGGCACCGACTCATGACGCTCAAACCCTGAGGAGGCGCCAGTATAGACATACTGTTCAGCACCATCGTCGTCCTCATCCTCATCCATGGCGACATCATCAGCGACTAATGGAGCCTCCTCCTTACCCTGTCCGCTATCACCCAAGCCAACACTCGACGCTAATTGGGTAGGTGGGGTGTTGATGTTCATACCTTGCTGAGGCTGCATGCTCGTGGGTGTGCTCCCGGCCGCCTCCAGACGAAGCAGACTCTTTGGCCACAACAGGACCCACCCATTGCAACAATCACCAAGCCACCGCGGTGTCTCGTCGTCATCCCCCACTAGTATTGGAGGAGGCAAATTCTCGTGGCCCGGTTTGACACTGGCCATGGAAACCTTGAAGACGTCTGGGGGGATCGGCCGGCTGTGGAACAATGGTTCCTTCGGCTCCATTATCGTCACCTTCCCCACGTCCACCTTCTGGTCGCCGATGGTGTACAATATGGTGCACGGGGTTTCGTTGGCCTGCAAGAAAAGTCTGCGACATGAGACATCTGAAAGGCAACGAAAACGGGAGATTATACATTTATATTGAAGGGGGCTGGTGTGACAGATACCATGAGGGCGTCGAGCTCAGCCAAAGACGAAGCACCACCGAGCACGTCCGGTGCGGGAGCCGGTGCGGGAGCAGGTGCTGGTGCAACGCTAGTCGAGCTGCTCCCCAAGAAGTCAGCAAGGGGAAAGTCCTCTGCATTTTTTTCTGGATTTTTCCTTGTCCAAGTGAAAACGCCCATCACCAAGGAAGTAGACAACTCTGTAACCACCTGTTTTGCGGCAGCTATCGCTGTTGCGACTGTCTGAGATGATTTCTTCTCAACCGCAATCTCAACCTTCTTGTCGATGTTTTCTTCAGTTAACCTCCGTCTTTCCTTTCTCTCCTCCATGGTCTCATGGTAATACTTCTTCCACGTGGCGCCGTCTACGACACCGTGCACGCATCCATACGACGGTCGAGTATCCACCGGTTGTTGTTTTAATATGTTCAACGCCCGGTTGAATGGAGTGTCCCACTTGGGCCTCCCCAATGCCTCAGACGGCGAGTCGCTTTCGGCCGCAATCCGGTGCTGCTCTCTCTGCAAAAGGCACAAGGATCGTTTACAAATATGACTAACGTGTGCAGTCGAATTGATCAAAAACTAAAATTACCAGCAGTCTCATGAACTCTGTAATGACCTGTTTTGTCTCGTAAACCTTCTTCACTTGGTCCCAACGGTGCCGGGCCCTAAGGACATCCTGCGGGACGATGAAATCCGCCAAGGGGTCTGGGATGCCCAGACTCGCGACTTCCGTGGCCTCCTTGGCCCATTTGGACCTCTTTCCGTCATAACCACGGCTTCCGAGGTGGTGGCTCCTAATGTTCCTCTCTTGAAGCCCCTTCATGTACTGAGACTTTTTTTGGAAGCTTTGGCCTTGCAAGCCTCCTTGAATATTTGAAACCGCTCTTCCATGATTGTCGGATTATCCTTTACAATCTTGGAGTAGGGTTCCTTCTTGTCGATGATCTTTGCTTTCACTCGATTTTTCCAAGCGGCCAACGCGTCGCTAAACTTGGTCATGACGTGTTTGTTTATCTTATTCATTGCCGGGTCCTCATCTGGATCTTCATAATCCTTCTCATTCCGGCCCGGGAACAAGAATATCTGGTGAAACTTCTTTAGGAGGGAGCTCCTCATATTTTCTATCTTCTGTAGTTTCTCATCGTTGATGGTGGCGGTTGTCCGTACGATGCAGCCTATTTGATTGCCGTAGCATCGACGCGCTTCCTCGGGCGCCTTTGGCTCAAAATTGTCGTCATCCACCTCCATGACCACCAGTCTAGTAGTCCTGAGCTTGTTAGGAGGCAGTTGCCTCTTTGCTTTCGGTTCTACACCAACTCCGCTCCCCGAGGCAGCGCCGGTCTCGATGCCGGTCTGAGTCTCAGCGCCGGTCTCGATGCCGGTCTGAGTCTCAGCGTCGGTCTCAGTCTCAGCACCGGTCTGCTTGTTGGCAAGGCTAAAAAATTCGTCTGCCGCCCGGTAGACGTCGTCGCAATCACCAGAACCCTGTACTTCATCGTTGCTAGCCATGTTTCCTACGGTTAAATCTAGTCAATTTATTCTAGACCTAATAAAATGAATAATGACATAAAAAAGGCCTATTGTTTTGCAGGAACGTTGACTCCTTCCCGGTGCGGCAAATCCCGGGCACTCGATATGTCCTAGTTTGTAGCACAGGTCATGCCGAAATTCATGGAAATTTCAGCATGACCTTTGCTAAAAAGTGGACAAATCGAGAACCTGAATTTTGCCGGAACGGAAATGAATCAACATTCTGGCAAAACACAGGCCACTCGGCTTCATTCCCTGGAAACAATAAAAGGCCACTTGGGCACAATCGAACCACTTCAATGTCGATTATGATCAATGAGCAAACACAGCTGAGGATTTTTCATATATCACGACCACTTCAAATTTGCATCTCCTAGTGTTTGACACTTCAAGAAAATCTACACAAATCTCATGCTCTCTGAAACTCAATTCAAAAACCAAATATAGATGGATGAACCCTAGAACTCAAATTATGAACCTAGTTAACCCTAGTTAACATCTAGTTAAACCTCACTTTCCTAACATTTGTAATTAAACACTACAACCCTAACCCTACTGCCCTAGTTAAGCATATACAATTTTTTCCTACGACGAGGGAGGCAAGGGCGTCTCTGTCAAAGCCCTATCTAAATTCTTTTCCTAACTAAATTAACCTAACTAAATTCTTTTCCTAACTAAATTAACCTAACTAATTTAGAGAGAGAGAGAGAGGAGGGGTGGGGGCTTACAGAGGATGGCTCCGGTGGTGGCGAGGGAGGTAGGGGCATCTCCGGTGACGGCGAGGGAGGATCCGGTGGCGTCGACTATGGCTCCGGTGGCGTTGATGTGGCCGCGCAGCTCCGATGGCGTTGGGGGCGGCTCCGGTGGCGTTGACGACGCACGGCTCTGGTGGCTCCGGGGGCGTCGACGTCGGTAGGAGAAGACGGCGAAGTAGGGCGACGGCGAATCGGGCAGACGGCGGCGGGGTGGGTCGAGGGATTTGGGGGAGAAGTGGTGCTGGGGCGAAACTGTTTTTTGGTTAAGTCAAACTTAGCGGTAGCGCTTTTCGCGAAACGCGCTATAGCTAAGTTAGCTATAGCGATTTTCAGAAACGAGCTACTGCTATAGCTATGTAATTCCCTTCATATTTCTTATTTCCTTTTCTGTTTCTACAACGGGGGTCTAAGAAACGCGTTGCAGCTACGTTAGCTATAGCGCCTCTTACAAACAAACGCTACTGCTACGCCTTTCTCCTTTTTTAGATTTTTCATTTATTTTTCTCTACATTTTATTTTTTCCTTTCTCCTTTTTCTATTTCTTTGTTTTTCATTTACTTTTCCATTTGTTTTTCATTTCATTTTATTTCCATTAGCAGTAGCGCTCTTCACATGAAACGTGCTGCTACTTATGTCTTAGCGGTAGCGCGCTTCTCTCAAGACCGCTACTGCTATGCGTAGCCTATCATTTTGGCAATGGGAATATTAGTCGTAGCGCTTTTTATGTGCACATGCTACTGCTACTATTGTATCTGTAGCGCGGTTTTCACACGCGCGCCACTTCTACTTAGCACTAGCGCCCGTTTTTGCCACGGGCTACTGCTAAATTTCTGTGTATAAGGTTTTCCCTAGTAGTGATACTTACCGGTGATGACTGTAGTTTGAGGAGTTCATGTATTCACTAAGTGTTAATGCTTTGGTCCGGTACTCTATTAAAAGGAGGCCTTAATATCCCTTAATTTCCAATAGGACCCCGCTGCCACGGGAGGGTAGGACAAAAGATGTCATGCAAGTTCTTTTCCATAAGCATGTATGACTATATTCGGAATACATGCCTACATTACATTAATGAACTGGAGCTAGTTCTGTGTCACCCTATGTTATAACTATTGCATGAGGAATCGCATCCGACATAATTATCCATCACTGATCCATTGCCTACGAGCTTTTCATATATTGATCTTCACTTATTTACTTTTCCATTGCTACTGTTACAATCACTATAAAACCAAAACTATTACTTGTGCTACCTTTACCACTACTATCATATTACTTTGCTACTAAATACTTTGCTGCAGATATTAAGTTATCCAGGTGTGGTTGAATTAACAACTCAGCTGCTAGTACTTGAGAATATTCTTTGGCTCCCCTTGTGTCGAATCAATAAATTTGGGTTTAATACTCTATCCTCGAAAACTGTTGCAATCCCCTATACTTGTGGGTTATCAGGGGGCTTGCCTGGTTGCTCTGGCAAGGAGGGGTCGTCAACAGCTTAGTCGATCGGGGCACCAGCAACGGCATCAGTCTCGTAGTCTACCGGAGATAAGAGGGGGATGAAACAATGAATACAATGCAAACAGATGCATATCGATGCATGACATGACAAGTAACGGTGCCAGGTGTGCCATAACGCAGTAGGAGGTGATACCGGCGAAGGGGGGGTCTGGGAAAGTATCCCTGGTGTTTCGCGTTTTCGGACAGATTAACTGGAGGGGGAAAGTCGCGTGTTCACTATGCTAGGTACATGTGGTGGACAAACGGGTTGCATACTCGGATTCGTCTCGTCGTTCTAAGAAACTTCCATGTACAAAGTATTTTCATCCGAGTTACATTTTGTTTTCTATGATTTATCAAAGTTTTATGCATTTTTTGGAATTTATTTATTTATTTAATTCGAATATTATCCAGAACAGTGAAAGGTGATGTCAACATGACATCACCATGGCATCAGCAGGTCAAACCGAGCTGACCAGAGTCAAACCTGGCCTGTGGGTCCAGTGGGACCCACCTGTCATAGACTAAGGCTAACTAAACAGGTTTAATTAGTTTAGTTAATTGATTAGGTTAATTAAACATAATTAATTAAGTTAATTAATTTAGTTAATTGATTAATTGATTAATATTTGTATTTATTTATTTATTTATTTATTTATTTATTTTATATCCTTAAAAAATGTTCCAGGGGCTGGGCCCTACATGTCATTGGCTCTGGGGTAGCCGAGCGGGCAAACGGGCTACGGGAATCGGGCGGAGCCAGGCGACGAGCGCCAGCCCGCCCGACAGGGCGCTGCGGGGTGGCGTGCGAAGGGTGGGTGCGCGGCTTGGCGCAAGTGGCCGTGGCCGCGGCAAGAGCGGGGGAAGGACAGGGGCGGCTGGCCGGAGTGCACGGGTTGGGTGACCGTGGACGGCACTGGTGGAGGGCGACGCGTGTGGTTGGCAGTGGCGGGGCGGTGGTGGCCGCCGAGGGGGCGGGCGAGCAGTCACGGGAGCAGGCCAAGGGAGCAGGGTGCGCAGACGCGTGGCCAGGGGAGTGGCGGGGCGCGCAGGGCAACCTGCGGGCGAGTGCAACATCGCAGGGGGGAAGAGGTCGACACGGGGAGCAGGGCGGGTCGGCGAGCAGCGGCGATGCTGGGAGGCGGAGGTGGCTACAGGAGCGAGGAGGCGCTGTTTGGGGAGGCCGAGCGCGGCGGGGTGCGAGGAAGGAGGCAACAGGCGCGTGTGGCGTGGCCGCAAGCACGGGTGGCGTGCACGTGTGGTGCAGGGCGCACAACTCGAGTGGTGCGTGGTGGCCATGCTGGGCGGAGCGGGGCACGGCAGAGCGCGGCACGCGGAGGCGGCAGTCGGATCAAGCAGCAGGGCAACAAGAGGAAGAGCAACAGCGTCAGCTAGGCAAGGCCGTGGCGTGTGCGCGCGTGTGGACGAGCGGCCGGAGCGGACGACGAGTGCGGGGAGAGGAGGAGAGGCTGGGGGCCTCACCGGGGTTGTAGGGCGCGGGGCAGTTGGGCGTGGGATTGAGGTCGGGGATGACGTGCAATGGGGCGGTAGTCGGGTGAGGTGGCTCCGGTGTCGATCGGCGGGGCGGCATCAGGCGTTGAGGGCGCGGTCGTTGACGGCGACGGGGTT
>NC_041384.1:374103246-374111216 GCF_002162155.2 Triticum dicoccoides | reverse complement strand
TGGAGAGTGATTAGGGTTTCGGGTGGGGCCTAGTATGCCAGGGAGGGCGCGGGGGTGGGCCGGCAGGCCGCTCAGCCACACGGCCAACTAGGCCAAGGCCCAGTCGGGGGGGGGGGAGTTGTTTTCCTTTTACGCTTTTTTGTTTCAGTTTTATTTTTATTTACAAAAGCATATGACTTTTTGTTAAGTATGAGACTTGGCCTAAATTAGGATGGCCATTTTAGGCACTGCCACAAAAAGGTTTGATGAGCATTTGAATTGTGCATAAATGAAAGTGGATTAATGAGGCTGCTTTGGTCACCGTTTTAATTGTTTTAGGGCAATTCAATATTTTATATAATGTTGGATGCTATTTTCTAATTAGTTAGTGAATATATATAACCATTTGAATATTCTTAATTCATTTTTTTTGAAACTATAATTTGGCTTGTTATTTGAATTTGTATTTGAACTATGTTTTGAAACACGTGAGGTTTAGCAAAATTTTAATCATGATGCCCTGGCATCATTAACAAAGTTTACTCTAGCTTAATTACTCGGGCGTCACAAATCTCCTCCACTACAAGAAATCTCGCCCCAAGATTTAAGTGGTAGAGTAAGGGGAAAGAATTGGTTACGAAATTCTAACGATTCTTCTTGGTCTTGGTTGCTCTTCTCGAAGAGGTCGATCTACTATGTTTATCCAGGTCATCATGGTGAAGTCTACATCCTTTCTTCAGGATCTCCATCGTACTTGCGTAAAGGATAAGGGGATAACTCCAAGAGTGCTTGTCTAGGAGATAACTCAGGGGTGGTGGCAGAATGTAACTCTCGAATTATACTTAAGAAAAACATTGAGAGCAAAATAAGAAGTTTCAAGCAGATAGGCAAACTTCGTTGCCTGAAACAACGCGTGAAAGGGGTTCAGAGCAATGAGAATTAGTTTTGTGTCTGATACCAGAATTGACGATCTCTCGGCAGGTGGCTCATGAATTACTTCCGAGGCCACACGCGAGGAATATCTTTGGGAACAGGGGATGTACAGGAGAGTCCGGTTTCGATCCTGTGGAACTGTGGGTTATGGGCCCATCATGTGGGTTAAAAGTAGGAAGGGTGGTGACGTCTTGTGTGATCATGTAAGCGAGGCATGTCAGAGGATAGTCTGTCAGTTATGTCGGCAACAACATTGGTACCAAGGGCGAGGGACAAAGAGAACCATTTTCCTGCTCATTGAACGAGGCGGACCAATAGGCAAAGTTCTCGTCCATCGGTGGTTACCGGAATGTCGTCAACAATAGTAACAGGGTCTTACTAACAGAGTGGTACAATAAGGTGCTTACCTAAGCAGGGAATTATCACTCCTAAGTTAAGTCAAAATACAAGAAAGGTTAAACAAAACAATGGAAAGGAAAATGTGTTTAAACACATATTTTAGGGGTATATCCTTCACAAGGACAAGCAGAGCATGATATCCATGATAGGATAGAAAGTAGAAAATCATTTATGTAAGGGGAGAGGAATTTCATGACATTACCCAAACAACAATGTTGAATAATTGATGAAGAAATTTTAGCATTGTGCTTCAAATGTTTTTATTGAAAATCGGAGCACCACAGACATGCTTCGAGATAGCATTGGCATGGTCTTCAAGCAAGGGTTAGACTTTGGATACATGAACGATCCATCGGGAACAACTTGTAGAATAAGTCTTACAATTTCCTCATGGAAGAATGCATAATCCTTGCTAAAAAGGAAACTATAGCAATAGGTCCTCCGGTCAGGTGTGCTTGGCATGACATCACCTTACGGGTCATATATAGACCTATGTTATAACCCTTGGAAATATGTTCCAACCATCATATCTGACCGAGATTAGGATTTGATTGGTGTCAGGATACCTCAAACTCAAGATGCGTGAGAAGAAAAAGGTGTAACACAAATTGTCGAGATGACATTGTAAGATTCTCAGGAAATGAACCATGGAGGCAAGTTCCAAAACCAAAGTTCATCACTAAACCAAGGAGAGGATGAGGAGGTGGTTGATGTACTCAGCGACATATCATCGAGATTTCGAAAAAAGAGGGATTTCCACAATTAGTTGAACAAGGAGATAGCATTTGTCATATCAAATCATATAATGATGTATGCTCGAGGAAAAACATACACAACTAAACGTTGGTTGAAAGGTGCGCCCGAAATATGGCCTTAGGTAGCATGATCAAATGTTAGAATGGTGATTCAATAATCAATAGTCTAAGAATGAACGTTCGACCATTAACTTCAAAGCAATAGGGTTGCTAGAAGGGCATTATCCAAACAACACCATTCACCTGCTGGTATCCCAGTTAGAACCAACACGGCGACCAAGAAAGAATGGTGACGATGAGAAGTATTATTATATCAAGAATTAATAGTTGAGGTAATTCCTCAACATTCTTGACATAACAGATGGTAATACTCCAAGATAGAATCATAACATAAGTTGGATAGAAAGGAAACTACACAAAACATGAACAAGTTTTGTGTCAGGGGGAATGCGAGAATGTTGTCGATGTTAATACAAATCATAGAGGGGGCAAGGATGGTGTTACTCATCCTGAATTCAACACACAATTTGGAAGAAGTCAAATTGTTGACAATGATCACGACAAATTTGTCGAGAGGTTTCAAGAAGATGTAATCGACCGGCAAGGACATCAAGCCAAGGGAATGTTGAAGCAAAAGGTTATTATAACCATAGATACGATGTCATTTTAGAATTCGGAGTTGTCTCTCAAGACCAACAATATGATGTTGAAAGTTTGATGTAAGCTTAGAGCACTGTCGGGATTGTGTTCCGGGGATGAAGGACATAGGTAGAATGGTCAAGGTCAAGTAGTTAGCTTACGATGATGATGTAGTTAACCAGCTGGGAACGACATGATCAAGTACAAACTCGTAAGGAATGAATATTACTTATCAGTTGTTGAATTGAAGTGCGGACTCGATTCAGTTGTCGTGTCCTTGAGGGGTTCTAACAACTCGAACCCGTGGAAGAATGGACTCGGCGAGAATAATAGTTGATGAAGAACTCATAAGAAGTTATGTAGTTCCATGATATTCTCGAGATAACATAGTGTAATACTCGTCGGTAGATCAAAGTAAAGGTTGGATAGGTGCAATGAACTGCAGAAGACAAGTACTTCAACTTGCCTGAGAAATGGTATTAAGGAGAAAATATGGTCGGAACCACGATTGCAAAGGGATCAATTCACAACCATGAGATGATACTATATCCAGGGGTAATTATTTTTATGAGAGGCTTCCATGATAAGATCTATATCGTGTCCATGGGCATGAACACAAAGTTTCAAGGTCTACTCCCACTTCTTCAATGCATAACCTTCCATTCACTTCTCGTGTTTCAAAAATGACATTAGTGTTCAAAATTTTACCTAGTGAAATACCAGATAAGTATGACCCATGATATCTTCCGGGTTCACATGGGTTAAGGAAGGCATGGGTTCAACCCATCAGGGCATCTTAGGAACCTATACCACAAGTTTCAAGAGTAAATATCACCAACTCAAAAGTAGAGCATGGTTGGCGAATCAGAGGATAGGATTTACCAATGGCATTACATATTAGAGAAAGAACTTCCAAAGTGAATGAATATGAAGGACGCTGTCGGATAAAATCCAACAAAGGATCTGATGGTCCTCAAGGGATCTGATGTGAGCATCGATACTCAACCAGAGGAAGAAAGAATGCAAGGGGATCGGATTATAAGAACAACTTACTAATTCAAAGCTCAAATGCAAAAGTTTTATGATTTCCAAATCAAGGGATCAGAAGAAAACGCTCTAATTAAGGATGGATAAGTTGTGTAGGCTTAGGGGTACAATCGATGGCAATCTAATTGGTCGAGAACCAGCTCATGTCTAAAATTATGTCTAAGCTGGAAGGATGAATTCTAGTTTCAACTGATGATTGTGACCATTCACAAACATATGGAATCAACAGACTCAAAATGATAAACACAAAGGATGCCAACAAGATTACTAGACTTAATGGGATTAACCATGTAAGCAAGCAAAAATTTCAAGAGCAATAGGTTGCTGAGGATTTTCAAAAGATCGGGTGGTAATCCGAAGACTTTGGTGAAACACATGATCAACTGGGGATGAACAGATACTTGATAAGCGCGAGGAATTATCCGTAGGGGTATTTCTGTGGCAAAGAACTGCAAGACAGTAGGCATAAAGTATTCTCTGAACAATAGAGAGAATTTCGGGGTATCTTGTAATAACAAGATCAACGGGGAATGATTGTATGAGTGGCAAGTGTATGTGGTTATACATAGGACTTTATCAATGGAAGGGAATTGCAAAAGTGTTGGTAAAAAGTCTCGAGAGAACATCATAGAGTATCTTTGGAATCTTTTGGCATAGCAGACGATCATCGGTAATAAGGTGCTCTCCGGGTGAAAGTGATCATGAGATCCTAATATTAGATTTAACAAAATTCATTTAACCCGAATAGAAGAGAGATCAGAGTCCTAGAGTATAGACGAGGAATAAAATATCCTAATACCACCCAATGGTGACGTGGGCCCGTAAGCCACACAACCATGTTAGTAAAAGTTTTTCAGTGACTAGACTCAACTTCGGCCAAGGAGTTGGAAGGAGGATTCCTACAGGCAGTTGGCTCTGATACCAACTTGTGACGCCCCTGATATGACCGTACACTAATCATACACGCAAATGTGTACGATCAAGATCAGGGACTCACGGGAAGATATCACAACACAACTCTAGACACAAATTAAAATAATACAAGCTTTATATTAGAAGCCAGGGGCCTCGAAGGCTCAAATACAAATGCTCGAAGACACAAGAGTCTGTGGAAGCAACAATATCTGAGTACAGACATAAGTTAAAAAGGTTGCCTTAAGAAGGCTAGCACAAAAGTAGCAACGATCGGAAAGGCAAGGCCTCCTGCCTGGGACCTCCTAACTACTCCTCGAAGTCGAACTCCACGTAGAATCATCCTCGGGATCCTCTGGCTCCTGGAATCCATCATATAATCACAGTAATCGGTAAAGGGGAAAAATAAGTAGCAAAGCAACCGTGACTACTCATCCAAAGTACTCGCAAGCAAGGATCTACACTACATATGCAATGGTATCAATGAAATGGATATTATTTGTGGACTGAACTGCATAATGCCAGAATAAGAGGGGGATAGCTAGTCCTATCAAAGACTACGCTTCCGGCAGCCTCCATCTTGAAACAGTAGAAGAGAGTAGATGGTAAGTTAACCAGGTATCATCGCATAGCATAATCCTACCCGACGATCCTCTCCTCGTCGCCCTGTTAGAGAGCAATCACCGGGTTGTATCTAGCACTTGAAAGGGTGTGTTCTATTAAGTATCCCATTCTAGTTATCATAAGGTCAACGTACAACTCCGGGTCGTCCTTTTACCGAGGGACACGACTATTCGAATAGATAAAATTCCTTGTAGGGGTGCACCACATTTCCCAACATGCTCGATCCCTCTAGCCAGACACACTTTCCTGGGTCATGCCCGGCCTCGGAAGATCAACAAGTCGCACCCTACCTAGGCACAACAGAGAGGTCAGCACGCTAGTCTAAATCCTATGTGTGCAGGGGTCTGGCCCATTGCACACCTGCATGTTGCGTACGCGGCCAGAAGCAGACCTAGCCCCCTTAATACAAGCGCATGCTTACGATCCAATCCAGCGCACGCCACTCAGTCGCTGACGTCAAGAAGGCTTCGACTGATACCACGACGTCGAGTGCCCATAACTGTTCTAGCGTAGTCGGTTAGTGTGTATAGGCCAGTGGCCAGACTCAGATCAAATACGAAGATCTCGTTAGGCGTGTTATTTTGAAGTAACCGCGGCTTGCAGACCAGGGGTAGGCCCACCTCTCTCCTAGGTGGTCTCAACATGCCCTGTTGCTCCGCCACAAAGTAACAGTCGGGGGCCGTCGGGAGCCCAGGCCAACCACTACCTGGATGGAACCACCTGCCCCTTTAGCCCCCACATCGGAATCACTTGCGGGTACTCTACGAGTCGAACCGACTTTAGTCACCACCATGTATCATGTATAATAGTGTAGTATATATATATACCCATGATCACCTCCCAAAGTGACCATGGCCCGATAATATAGCTTAGCAGACAGACAAGAATGTAGGGCCACTGTTGGAATACTAGCATCCTATAGTAGACATTTAGGATTGCAAGTAAGGGTAACCAATGTAGCAACAATGACAGGCTATGCAGCAGAATAGGATTAACCGAAAGCAGTAACATGCTACACTACTGTAATGCAAGCAGTAGGGAGAAGGAATAGGCGATATCGAGTTGATCAAGGGGGCTTGCCTGGTTTCTTTGGCAAGGAGGAGTCGTCAACAGCGTAGTTGATTGGGGCACCAGCAGCGGCGTCAGTCTCGTAGTCTACCGAAGAAAAGAGGGGAAGAAACAATGCAAACAGATGCATATCGATGCATGAGATGACAAGTAACGGTGCCAGGTGTGCCCTAACGCAGTAGGAGGTGATACTGGCGAAGGGGGGGATCCGGGAAAGTATCCCCGGTGTTTCGCCTTTTCGGACATAGGAACCGGAGGGGAAAGTTGCGTGTTCTCTATGCTAGGGACGTGTCGCGGACGAACAGGCTGCGTACTCGGAGTTGTCTCGTCGTTCTGAGCAACTTTCATGTACAAAGTATTTTCATCCGAGTTATGGTTTATTTTCTATGATTTATCAAAGTTTTATGCATTTTTTGGAATTTATTTAATTATTTAATTCAAACATTATCCAGAACAGTGAAAGGTGATGTCAGCATGACATCACCATGATGTCAGCAGGTCAAACCCAGCTGACCAGAGTCAAACATGGCCTGTGGGTCTAGTGGGACCCACCTGTCATAGACTAAGGCTAACTAAATAGGTTTAATTAGTTTAGTTAATTGATTAGGTTAATTAAACACAATTAATTTAGTTAATTAATTAATTAATATATGTATTTAGTTATTTTATATCCTTTTAAGAAAAACGTTCCAGGGGTTGGGCCCCACATGTCATTGGCAAACGGGTTACCGGCATCGGGCGGAGCCAGGTGACGAGCGCCAGCCCGCCCGACACGGCGCTGCGGGGTGGCGTGCGAAGGGCGGGCGGGCGGCTTGGCGCCGGTGGCCGTGGCCGCGGCCGGATCGGGGGAAGGGCATGTGGGCGGT
Organism: Triticum dicoccoides; assembly: GCF_002162155.2. Lineage (NCBI taxonomy): Eukaryota > Viridiplantae > Streptophyta > Magnoliopsida > Poales > Poaceae > Triticum > Triticum dicoccoides. The sequence continues at coordinate 374,103,994 of NC_041384.1, read as the reverse complement.
TGGTCGGAGTGCGTGGGTCGGGCGACCATGGACGGCGCCGGCACCTGTGGTTGGTAGTGGCAGGGCAGAGATGGCCGCCGAGGGGGCAGGCGAGCAGTCACGGGAGCAGGGCAAGGCAGAGGGGCATGCGGCTGGCAGCGCATGCGCGTGGGCGCGTGGCCAGGGGAGTGGCGGGCCACGCGGGGCAAGCTGCGGGCGGGCACGACAACGCAGGGGGAAGAGATCGACACGAGTAGCAGGGCGGGTCGGCGTGTAGCAGAGATGCTGGGCGGCGGACGTGGCTGTGGGAGCGAGGCGGTGCAGTTTGGGGAGGCCGAGCGCGGCGGGGTGTGGGGAAGGAGGCAGCGGGCGCGTGTGGCGCGGCGGCGAGCACGGGTGGCGTGCGCGTGTGGTGCAGGGCACGCGACACGAGCGGGGCATGTTGGCCGTGCTGGGCGGAGCGTGGCGCGGCCGAGCGTGACGCGTAGAGGCAACATGCGGAGCAAGCAGCAACGCAACAGGAGGAAGAGCAGCGGCGGCAGCTAGGCAAGGCCGCGACGCGTGCGCATGTGGACGAGCGACCGGGGCGGGCGACGAGTGCGGGGAGAGGAGGAGAGGTCGGGGCCTCACCGGGGCGCAGGGTAGTTCGGAGTGGGGAGGAGGTCGGGGACGACGTGCGATGGGGAGGCAGTCCGGCGAGGTGGCTCCGGCGTCGAGCGGCGGGGCGGCGTTGGGCGTCGAGGGCGCGGCCGTTGATGGCGACAGGGTT